>NW_016107366.1:4858330-4987077 GCF_001604975.1 Cebus imitator | reverse complement strand
AAAAAAAAAAAAAAAAAAAAAAATCCAGCAATCACTCTCCTTGTATTTACCCAAGGGAGTTGTAATTTATGTGCACCAAAAGCCTGCACATGGATGTTTATAGGAGCTTTACTCAGAATTTCCAAAACTTGAAAACAGCTAGGATGTCCTTCAGAAGGTGAATGGATACACTGCAGTACATCCCGACAATGAAATGTTATTCAATATTAAAAAGAAATAAGCTATCAAGCCACAAAAAGACATGAAGAAAATTAAAGTGTGTATTACTAAGTGAAAGAAGCCAATCTGAAGAGGCTAAATATTGCATGATTTCAACTATAGTGTTTCTGGAAAAGCAAAATTATGGAGAAAATGAGAAGAGCAGTAGTTACCAGGAATTGGGAATTGGGGAAGAGGTGAATAGGCAGAGCATAGAAGATTTTGGGGGCAGTGAAATTACTTTGTATGATACTATAATGATGGTTACATTTCCAAACCCGAAGAATGTACAAGCTAAGAATGAACCCTAATGTAATCTATGGACTCTGAATACTCATGATGTGTCGCTGTAAGTTCATCAGTTGCAACAGTGCACTACTTTTGGGGATATTGCTACTGGGGAGCTCTATGCATATGTGTGGTCAGTGAGTATATGAGAAATGTCTAAACCTTCCTCTCAATTTTGCTGTAAACCTAAATCTGTGTGTTTTTTTTTAAAGTAAGTCTTAATGAAAAAAAAGAGAATGCACTAGTGAATTCTAGTACTTAAGTGGTTTTTTCATTCCTTCTTTTTGCCTCAGTCTCTAGAACTTGTCCCTGTCTTGAATAGTTTTAAGCAAGGATTATAGTTGTGTTCTCTCATGTCTACATTTAGCCGCCAGGTAGAGTCAATCATGCTACAAAGCCGTGCAGATGGATTCGTGTTTAGCTGTGATAGAAATCCCTTGGGAATCAGCTTCTGATTAGGAAAGTGTTAGACAAGCTTGAGTAACAGTCTTAGGAATAAAATGAACTTTTTCTTTTTCCATATATAGAATTTTCCCCATCAATACCCACTTTGATCCACAAAATTTCCTTTACCACACATGGTCTGTTACTCTTCTATTACACATGCTTGAAATTGATCTTAGACTTTAATATTATTTTCCTTTTAATAAGCATAGTTTTCAGGTGCTGGGAAGAATACAGATATAATTATTTCCCCGATTGTCTGTCTATTATAAAAGAAAATTTGCTGTAATTAAATCATGAAAGCACTATAATTTGTGGTAACACAAGCACACAGGAAAGTGAACAGGTTGAATTTGGTCTCCAGTATCAGATGGAACTAAATTTGAGTGAAACCTTTTGTCACATGATAAATTATTTAACTTAAGCTCCAATTACTTTATCTGTAAAAAATGAAAAATAATTAGATCTACTAAACATGATATTTACGTGGCTAGTTTTAGGCCATCATGACGATTAAATGATATGACATTTAATGCCAGGTTTAGTGTAGTGCCTGGCATCAAGTGAACAGTCAGTAAAGAGTAAATAACACTCTATCACTGTTGTTCAATGTTTTCAGCTTAAAGAACATCCTCCTTCCTTACCAGGAGGCCGACTATTGTATGCCTACTATACTTGGATTTATCTCTGTAGGAAAGCGAAGAAAACTATAGCAAAATAAAAACACACTTAAGCCACATAGCAGTATAGTATGGTGGTTTAGGCCCAGGCTTAGACAATCTGGGTGCAAGTCCCAGCTCCACTCCTTACTACTCTGAGTTTTGGCAAGCTGCCTCATTTTCTCCATCTACAAAACTGGATCCACAATACCATCTATTGAGTAGTTGTGAGAATTAAGTAAGATGCTACACGCAAGGCCCATGGCACATAGAACTGGCTCATGGAAAGCATTCCAATATTTGAATCACTAATATTCAAGCATAGTTGAGGAAATCACAGATTGTAAATGACATAACTAAACTCAAGTTTAGGTTTGGAGTTCCAGGAAATGTGCAGGAGTTTTGTTCTGTATAATGATGAAGTTGGCATCCACTAGCAGTTTCTGCCAGCCTTCAAGCCAAACTGACTGCATCTGTGTATTAACCCTTTACTGACTGCTTAAGAACTATAGAAAATATGAAAGTTTAACACTAAAGGTGTTTGCCATTTAAAGAGACAAGCCTAAGTCATAGAAAATTATTTGAGAGAGTATCAGATAATACAGTCCAAGTGCTAAGTGATAAATTGTGGTCTATAAGAACAGGAAATATTTTTTGAGACCATGCCTTGCTCTGTCACCCAGGCAGGAGTATAGTGGCGCGAACTGACTTCACTGCAACCTCTGCATCATGGGCTCAAGTGATCCTCCCACCTCACCCTCCTGAGTAGCTTGGACTACAGGCATGCACCATCATGTCCGGCTAATTTTTGTACTTTTTTTTTTTTGTAGAGACAGTGTTTTGCCACATTGCCCAAGCTGGTCTCAAACTCCGGAGCTCAAGTGATTCACCTGCCTCAGCCTCTTGAAGTGCTGGGATTACAGGCGTCAGCCACCATGCATGGCCAGAATAGGAAAAAGGGAAAGATCAATTTCAGTTAATCAGAGTAGCATATGGCAAATGGCTAAGAGAGTTTGGAAGGTGGTAGGGATGGATTCCAATTCTAGTCCAACAGAACAGCAAGAGCAAATGGGTGGGACATGGTAGGGCTGGGTATGGTATTTATGGAGGGGAACAGCAGGTGAATGATAAACCTTGGGAGAATCAGAGGGCATCTGTGGACAAATAGGGGGAAGTGAGGCTGGGTATGGCTTATGAGGCAACAGGGGACCTGTAAATATGGCTCAACTTACACCGTTCCCCCATTTTATAAATCACTTGCACTTGTTGACTGTGATTTCCAGCTCCTTTCTTAAGGGTCTCTTTATTTTTATCCCTACCAGGCTAAATGGCCCAGTTTTGTTTGGTTTGGTTTTCCTACAGCGTTTTTCTTTTTCTCTCTCACTTTTACCAACTACCTCAAGATCAATGACACATTATCCTCTTCTACTTAAATGGAGCTCTCAGGATTGCTCTCCCTGTGGCTCCCTAAGATCTGCTGATTTGGAGTTTATATTGTGTCCGGTTGTGTTCCTGAATCATGTAGGTCATTAGAGTAGAAAGATGTTTCCCTTCTACTCTGAGTCACCTCTGGCATAAAGGTTGCAGATCCTATTGCTGTCGGAGTCCTTTCTTGATAAAAGCTGGAGACTCACATCCTCGGAGATCTCAGTTTGCTCTAACATTCTTGTACAGTTATTTTCACCTTTACATTTTTCAGTTTTCCCTTCCTGCCCCTGTCTGCCCAGTAGATTCTCAACAAAGAAAGGAGCAGCAGGAGAGTCAGGTAAATCCTGTCCATTAACACACCCATGGTTTATTTTAGATGGCTGTGCTGGGAAGAGGAGGTAGGTCAGAAACTAGAAAAAATGCAAAAGCAGAGAGTGTGTTCTGTGATTGAAGTTACAGGGATTTAGGAAAGTTTCTCTAATATGTTTTTTTCCCCCTCATCAGCTTTAATTTCTCTCCTTCACCTCTGAGTGGGCGTTAATTACTTTGGAGTTCTTTTCTTACTGCACCTCCTCCTCTTCTTCCCTCCCTTAGTGGAGGGTAAATAGGAATTAGTGAGGCATAATTTTCTCATCTTCTCTTTCACCATTTGTTACCAGCCCACTTCCCTCTAGAATCTGATATACTGCTTGCATGTTGCAAATTGCTTCAGAGTTCCTGGAAGAAACATAGAATGTTCATATGAACAGCTTATGTGGTCAGTGTTAGAGTTGAGAGAGTAAATACATGTATGTACACCAAATCGGAGATCTGTTTTACTGGATGTATTTAAATTGGGGAAAAACAGGCTTGTAGATTCTCCTTCGCTGGTCCTATCTGATGTCGTTTGACACATGGTTCGGATGACAATGTCTTTTTTCCTCTAACTTTAAGGTGCTTTTGTCACCTTAGCGAAGCTTCCAATTTCTCTACCTTTGCTTGGTACTATTGAATCTTTTACTCATGAATCCCTTCCTTCCTATGCAATTTTTGGGTCAATAAGATCAGCATATGTTCATTTAGGGATTGTATTTATTCTGTATGTTTACTTTTAAGAACTTTATGTACTTTTATATATGGAATTATGTTGTATTATTTTAGGTCATATTAACATGATGAGAACTTGAAAATGGTTACCTGACTTCTTAGTGGCAGCATCTGGCTCTTCTGACTTACAGTCAAGGTGATCTCGGGATAGAATGATAGGTACCCGAAAATGGGAAGGGTAGTGGGGGTAGTTGGCAGTGGTGAGAGATGTGGGGATGGTTAATGGGTCTAAAATTACAGTTACATAAAATGAATAAGATCTGGTATTTGTTGGTGCAACAGAGTAATTATTTTATAATAATTTATTGTACATTTTAAAATGGCGAAAAGTATAATTGGAATGTTGGTAACTAGAAAATATGATAAATGCTTGAGGTGATGAATACCCCATTTACCTGGATGTGGTTACTACACATTGTATGCTGCTTTCAAAATGTCTTATATACCCTCTACATACAGAGACATACTATGTACCCATTAAAATTAAAAATGAAAAAGATGTGCTCTTCACTAAGCCTGTTCCTTAAGTGTTGAAGGCAGTCACAGAGGTGGTGCTCTTTGGTGGACTGAGGGGCAGTTCTGGAGAGAAGGAAGTACACTGGGCTTGGGAAATATGTAAAGGTAAGAGAAGCAACTGGCAGGGAGAGGCAACGTGCTGGTTTTCACTACAGGGTGAGAAAGTCTGGGAGAAGAAGAACACAGGCACAAGGAATGGAAGCTGGAGGGACAAATACATAGTTGGATAGGAATTGATGGCAGAAGGAAAGATTTAAAGCAGGAGAACATAAAGTATAATTAGGGACACTGAGAGCCCGTACTCTGCCTTGGGCGAATTAAGAAAGGATGCCAGTTCCTCTGGGTGGAGGTGGTCCTGCATTGGGGTGTACGGCTTGGTGAGCAGAGAGCAGGCTGCTTTTTAGCTTTCATTTGCCTTCTTGGTTGGGTGTCTTTGCGCAAGGCATAGCCTGCATACTGTACATGGCAGTCTGGGGTGAACTGCTCAAGAATATTCTCTAGAGAACTGTGTACAGCTTCTAGCATGTGTTACCTCTAGGAAATAACTGGAGACTAAAATGTAATGCAAGAAAATAGTTTGCCTCTGAAGTAGTCATATTGTTTCTTTCCGTAATGTATTAGGGTTTACAAAGTTCCTAAATATTCATGCCACATTTGATTCTCAAAATAGCCCTGTGAGTGTATTGTTATACCCACTGTGTAAATGAACAGACAGGTTCAAGTTATCAAGCTATTCACAAGTAGTATGTAAGTGGCAGAGGCAGGATTTAAATCCAGACCCTCTGACTATAAATCTTGAGCTTTTCTGCTGTACCAGGCTACCTACACAGCACAGAGATAGTATTGATGAGGCTGTGTGTGTGAATTATCGTCACCCCTCATGCATATGGGTAATTAAGTTATGCACATCCAGTCATTAAGACAACTCTGTCATCTTGTCCCATCTTGTCTGTCCCAGTATTATTTTCCATAATACGGAAATTGGGATATGGGTCAGTACAGATCAAAGTTCTTGCCATTGAAGTGATTTTGAGAAAGGAAATCCTGTGCGTCAGTTTCCTCATTTGTAAATTGAGGTCAGTAATATCTACCTCATAACTCATGAGGTTGTTAAAAGTCATAGTCATATTTCTGAATGTTAAAATTTATAGGACAGAGAGGCTGTATTTCACTTACTGCTCTATCCCAAAGACTAGTGGCACAAGCAGGTGTTTTATATCTACTTATCTGCTTGCCTGCTTGCCTGTCTATTGAAAGAATTAATGAATTTGAAGGTTTGCTGCATGCTGGGTGCTGTTCTAAATGCTTTACAAAATTATTTCATTTATTTCTCATCACAGAGATGCAGGATAGGTATGACAACCTCCATTTCAGAAGTAAGGAAATCAAGATACAAGAGTGTCTGCTCTTACAGCTTATGCTTTTAGCTGCCAGAATTATTAAATTTGAACCCCAGCCCTGGCTCTCACTAGCTGTGTGACCTCTGTTGAGTTACTTCACTTATTAGCACCAGGCATTCTGCTATGTGTGCCACATCTGTGGCCTGCTTTAGTGCTCACAAAGTGCCTGTGAAGCAGGAATTATCACCCCCCAGTGACAGAGGATGACTAAGGCTCAGAGAAAATGATACCTTACCTAGGATGATAAAGTTAAAAAGCAGCAGAACTAGGATTTGAACCTATGTATTTATTTCAATTTCAAATTTCATGTTTTTTCCTTAGGGTTTGGTAGGATTAAAGTTGACTGTTTATGAACTGTGACCATTTCTGTGTGCCTATCCTACCACTGGGACATAGTTATCTTTTCATATTAAGGGAAGGGATCTCCAGCAACTGTTCTTATCATTAGAACTCATAACAGTTTACTTAATTTTTCCTAAGTATTATATTTTCATGTTGTCTAAGTATCATGTTTAATGATACCAATGTCTTATAAGGGTGAAGAAATGTAGATTATTTCACAACAAATAGATTAAAAAATCTACCAATTGCAAAATTAATTATTTTGCATGAGGCCTCTTGGGATGAATACATTACAAAGACAGAACTGTGTTCACCACCATATGGAATGTTAGCCACTTTGGCTGCGTCTCTTTATCCTTGGAAAGATGCCAGTAGCATTGTCTCCCATGCGGTGAGACCTGTGAGAGTGTGCATTGCCAGAGCTAATGAGGGCTGTGTGCTTAAAGGAGAAAAAGTCATCACCAAAGACGTGAAGGAGAGAGAGAATCTGAGTAGTTGGTCTTCAGAAACTGGGCTTACAGTTCCTTACACTAAAGCTTTTCATATTTGTTTACTCTAGAGACAGTTAAAAAGCTATCCTGAGTTTTAGATTTAGACTGGAAGAAAAGAGAAATTCAAATTGAGTATGGGTTCCTTTTCCCCTTCAGGGTTGACAGTGTGGTGAAGAGGTAGTCAGCTAAGATGTAGAGAGTGTTTGCAAAACGGATGAATAGGCAGTGTGTTACACTCAAATTGGGAGTGTTGCCACTATGTTAACTTTGCTTCCATGGAGGTATGCAAATGTAAACCAAGAGTTATATATAATTGACCAATGGAGTGACCATGCTTTAGAAGTTAATAAATTTTATATTTAAAGCAGTTTTAGGTTCACAGCAAAATTAAGCGGAAAGTACAGAGTTCTCACAACCTCCTTATTCCCACACATGCACAGTCTCCCTAGAATGGCCATTTTGAACTAAAAGATGAAAGTGGATGTGGGTTTGGAGCCAAGAACCGAGGGCCTGGAATCCAGATCTGAATCTGGAATCAGCTGGAGTCTATGATCTACCACGGCTGGTAGATCATTCCCTATTTTGTGCCTTAACTACTCACTGAAACAAGTGGAATAAGCATCTGCCCCAAATTGGCAGTCAATAGAACTGATGAGACAAACCTTGGGAATCTACAGCCTCCTCAAATGAGAAGGATAATATGAGTACAAAAGGAGCTAGAAAGGTATCATTACTTCCCTATTCACCTACATCCCTCTTTAGTCCCCTCTTTGTGTCACCAAAAAGACTAAGAAATTCTCATAGAAATTACTTCTGAGATTTTGTTTTTTCTAGAGAAATGAAAAGGTAAAAAAGAGAAAATGGATTATTAAAATGTATTGAAGCCAAATTTGAGTTTTATTCATTCAGCAAATGTTTGTTGAGGTTTACTATGTACTAGACTCTGGTTGTTATTGAACAGAAAAGGTACAGAAAAGCCAGCAAGGATGAAATAGACTTGAAATTCCTAGAGTGGAAACCAGTATGTAAAATGTTCTTTATATCTTTATATATATTGGCAAATGGCTAAGAGGCAGGAGAGGATGCGTTACATTCTTACAGAACAGGCTCTCTCCCCAGGGACTTTTCCCCATTTAAATAGCTCTTCATCATCTCCCTCTCATCTGTTGTAGAAGAATAAATAGCCCCTTCTAGAAGGTACAATATGCAGCTATTTAATGACATATAATAACCTAATAACCGAACAGAAACCAATAAAATTGTTATAACCTTACATAGAGTGGGGCAGAATAGGGATAAAAAAATAATAACCGATTACTTTCCAAGGAGTTGTGGGGAGGATCATTTTTGTGAAAAAGTATAATAACACTTATTGAACTCACACAATTTGGTATGTATGTACTCTGTCTAGCCTAGTGGGAAGAACAATAGAGTACTAGGGTGATAAACTAAACTAACTGGCAATATCCAGATGCAGGCAGATGTGAGAAAGAGGTAGAAAGTGTGCTCCATGCGATAAGCGACCTCAAGATCTCCCAGAAGGCAGCACTCTCCGCTTAGGGGTCTTATAATGATGATGCCTAGCAGGAATCCCATAACAAAAGGATCCAAATATAGAAGTTTCCATTTGGAAGAAAATATGACACTTCTGTATAGCTTAACCCTATGTAGGAGTGCCATATTCCTCCAATATGAATTCCTTGACTGGAAAATAAACATTAATTACCAACTATGAAGAACATGGCATGTTGTAATACATTGCAAAGAGAGACCGGTCTCCTAGGAGAATCTGTGGGAATCTCCTCTGGCAAAAGGGAAGATTCCACACTGTGAAAGTATTGGCTATGTTTCATGTTATTTAATCATTAGCGTCATAAATTCTTAATGCCTAGGAGGGCTGCTATAACAAAAATAGTTGTAATTTATTGAGCATCCTTGTTACGCCAGTCACTGGGGTAAGCATTTAATGTGAATTATCTTATTTAATTCTGGGTACGATCTATGAAGTAGGTATTATCATTACCAATTGAAGATTAGAGAGATCAAGTACCTTGCCAAAAACCACACTGCAAGTGCAAATCTTACTACTCCCTGTTAGATGAAATTGAACTGAAGTAAAACCCAAGTTCTTAACAAGAATGATGAATTTTTCCTAACATATGATGAGTAGGAGGATTCTAGGTTGTACTTGGATGAGTATTTAAAAACATTTATTGAACGAGTTTAGAAAAGAATCCAACCCTTAGTTCTTACAATGAGACTAAGTAAAAATAGTAGAGTTAGTTATCTAGCAATAGGATGGATGTGGGAAAGCCACAAAGAAGTATGGGAGTAACCGAGATTGGAAAGCTCTCCATGAAGACACACATCCTTACCTGAACCTCCGTCACTGACACCTTCTATTCCACACTCCCTGGAATTTCAGTTCCTATATGCACCCAGTGATTCCCCACCCCAAATCAACCCCGTTGTTGACTTTCTCTCCTGCTGCTCTTTTGTTGCCTCACAATATAGAAAATAAAATGCATAACCCTGCTAATTGGCAGATTTCTCATTCTTGGGCCCATGGGTTCTCCCTGTTCAGCAAGTCTACTCTTTATCTTCCAGTGTCTGGTCCAAATCATTGCCAGTTTTCTGAATCCAAACCCATCTGACCATCTCTCTCACTAGGTGATCCCAAATTCCTCCTTCACCAAGAGACTATCTCATTAGACTTTATTTTACATGTAAGCGGAAGGAGGTACGAAAGTTTAAGTAACTTGCCCGAAGTCTTACTGCTAATAATAGTAGAGCAGGGATTCAGGCTTTGTCAATCTCGCTATAGACTTTGCCCTAGTAACTGCTATACCATTCTGCCTCTCTCTGGTCATGCATTTTGAATGAATTAATAAATAAATGAGTAGATGGGTTAAAGACCCATCAGAACTTGAAACTTGTGCGGCTTCTGGCTTATAGTAGCCAGGACAGCTAGGCTTGCACTTAAATGTGACCTGACCCCACATTTGTTTGGACTTGGTTTTATTCGGTTGGCCCTTTCCTCCCGGATCAGAGGAACTCCTACAAGGAACTTCGTCTGCCATTAGTCTTTGCTTTGTCCCAGCTTGCCATGTGGCCAGAATGGATGATCCCCCTCTCTTTGGCTGCTTCAGCTAGTTCTTCTTCATTCCCTCTTTTACTTGAGGACATTCACCCAGATAAGAATTCAGGAATAGTCCCAGAATCCTTCCCATACTCTCCTAAAACTCACTCTCTTAAATCTCTTTTATTCATTTTTCATTGTTGTTTCTTTAATTCCTTCATTTGGCTTCTTTCTTTTTTTTTCTTCTTGGCATTAAGGATTCAGTGAGGAACAGGATAGACAAAGCCTCTGTCCTCAAGAAGTTCCCATTGTAGTGGGCAGAGGATGCAACCGAGATCAGGTTGTGATAAGTACTATGACAAGGGTCAAGTATGAGTGGGAAAAGCAAACCCCAGGGAGTGGGCTATAGTGGGATGGCCTGAGGGTATTAAAAGCTTCTGTGAGGTAGGTGTTCATAAATTTATTATGCAACTAGAGATCCAAGTTGAGTGATTTTTTTTCTCTTGTAACATTTGCCTGGTTGGATGACACAGAGAGAAGGTAGATGGATCAATGGCTTTCTTCATTTCCTCGTCATCTCTTATTTGCCCCCCTGACATCTAGTTCCTGGCTGTCTACAACTCCATATTAATGCAAACAAGTTCTTTGTAAAACACAGGTGTGTCGTGTTATTGCTCTGACTAGAAATTTCTAGTGCCCCCTACTTATAGCATTGGTTTCCAGACTGAAGTCTGTCAAATCCTCTAGAGAGATTAGCAGACAGACTAGAGAGCTCTTCTTCCTCCTTCCTGCCCTTGCCAATTTCTTATTCTGTAGGTCTGGGGTGGTGCTATGGGCTGAATTGTGTCTTTCCTCAAGTTCATACATTGAAGCCCTAACCCCTCACATCTCAGAATGTGACTCTGTTTGAAGGCAGGTCCTCTAAAGAAGTAATTAAGTTAAAATGGGGTCATTGGAATCAACCCTAATCCAGTGATGGGTATTCTTGAAAGAAGAAGAGATTAGGACACAGATACACAGACTAAGGGGTGACCATGTGAGTACACAGTGAGAAAGAAGCCATCTCAAACCAAGGAGAGTGGTCTCAGAAAAAAACCTATTGCACCTTAACTTTAGACTTCCAGCCTCCAGAACTATGAGAAAACTAATTTCTGTTGTTGAAGCCATCCAGTCTGCGACATTTCGTTACGGCAGCCTTAGCAGACAAATAAGGTGAGATCTGAGAATCTGCCTTTCTAACACATTCTCATATCTGAGAATCTGCATTTCTAACAAGTTCTCAGTTGATGCTGATGGTCCAGAAACGACACTTTGAAAATGACTGGTCTGAAGAGCCATTTGCTAACTCCTTCGTAAACTGGTCTATTTCCAATTTCATTTCCCCACCTTCTCATTCATTTATATAATAGCATTCTAACCAACCACACTACTCACAGCATTTTCAATATGCCAAACACTTTCTCATCTGTTTCCTCTGCTCATGCTGTTTCTCTTGCCTTAATGCTTATTCTCCTTTCTTGCCATGGTGAGAAATTCAGGGCCTATCATGTGGTATTTGTCTTTCTGTGCCTGGCTTATTTCAGTTAACATAATGTCCTCCAGTTTCATTCATGTTGATGCAACTCATAGAAACAGAAAGTAAAATGGTAGATACCAGGGGCTGAGGGGGACTGAGGAGACATTGGTCAAAGGATACCAAATTTCAGACAGGAAGACTAAGTTCAAGAAAGCTATTGTACATCACAGGGACTCTAGTTAATAGCAATGTATTATATAATTGAAAATAGCTAAGAGAGTAGATTTAAGTGTTCTCACCACAAACAGATAAGTATTTAAAGTAACACATATGGTAATCAGCTTGATTTAGCAATTTCATAATGCATGAAGATTTTAAAACATCATATTGTACCCAGTAAATATATACAATATATATATTTTTTGAGATGGAATTTTGTTCTTGTTGCCCAGGTTGGAGTGCAAAAGCATGATCTCAGCTCACTTCTTCCTCTGCCTCCTGGGTTCAAGTGATTCTCTTGCCTCAGCTTCCCAAGTAGCTGGGATTACAGGCACCCACCACCACGCCCAGCTAATTTTTGTATTTTTAGTAGAGACCAGGTTTCATCGTGTTGGCCAGGCTAGTCTTGAACTCCTGACCTCAGGTAATCTGCCCACCTCGGCCTCCCAAAATGCTGGGATTACAAGTGTGAGCCACCATGCCTGGCAATATATACAATTTTGTCAGTTAAAAAATAATCAGAATAAGAAAAGAGATGCTAGGCCAAGTGAGGTATCTCATGCCTATTATCCCAGTGCTTTGGGAGACCAAGACAGAAGGATGTCTTGAGTCTAGGAGTTCAAGACCAGCCTGGGCAACATCCTATCTCTACCAAAAAAATTTAAAAATAGCCAGATATGGTGGCAAGTGCCTATGGTCCTAGCTGTTCAGGACGCTGAGGCCGGAGGACCCTTTGAGCCCAGGAGGTTGAAGCTGTAGTGATACATGATGGCTTTGCTGCTTTCTAGCTTGAGTGAAGAGCAAGAGCCTGTCTCAAAAAACAAAACAAAACAAAACAAAGCAAAACAACAAAAAAAACCTCTTAATTTTTTTTTAAATCCCTAAACATAATTTCCTTTGAGAATCCTTCCCTCATTCTACTATTTAGATAAAATTAATTACTACTTCCCTCTGTCTCCCATAGTGCTTCATATCTCTTGGTATTTCTTATAGTGTAGCATAATTGTTTGTGTCTCTTGCTTTGAGGAATTAATTGTTTGTTTCTACACCCTCGATAACTAGCACAGAGCCTGGCATATAGCAGATGCTCAATAAATGTTTGTTGAAAAAATGACTAGTTAGATAATTAGATTCTCAGTGTGGTTGGAGAAGGGCCTTCAGAGCAATCTTGAATGAAGGAGGGTAATATACTTGATATCCTCTTATAAGGATACTTGATATTAAGCCTCCCTGGACAGAGGCCCATGGAGTAGAAAGTGTAGGTCTCTTAGTACACCCCAAAAACTACCAGCCGGCCTAATTTAAGAGACTTTCTGTTAACTATGCAGAAAGAAAGGCAAGATGTTTCAAAATCGTATGTCTCATGTCCTGTCCTCTTGGATTGCCCAGGAATCTTAGAAACCAATAAAGTACCACTATTGAAAGCACAGCTGAAAAAACCAGCTGAACAAAAAAGTTCCAAGCAGGAAGCTCAGAAGGAATGAGTTCCCTTACTCCCCAGTCAGGGTCTAAGGAGCCATTAACAAAATGTTCTCTGCCTCTAATTTCCCTCTCACCCACAGCCAGGACAGAGTACATTGCCTGAGTTCTCAGTGATGACCCAGGCCATTATCCTAGGGTCAAGCTTTAAATGCTACCAGAAACACATGGCATTAGCATGTGAAAAAGGGATACTTTATTCTGTGATATTGGTATTTTGCAATTATAAGCCTTGTTCTGATTGCACATAGCATTAAGAATTTTAAGGAAGTTCTGTTTCTGATTTATGCTGATTAATTAAAAAGAACTAGAATGTTTTAAGGCTGTATTGTTACAGGGTGAAATGTGGCTTTGACAGTTTTAAAACAGTGGGGTCACAGCTCAGCTACCTGATAATGTTAAAACTAAAAAGAAACCATGTGTGCAGGCTGAGAGTAACTTCCCCACAAAAGAGGTCCCGTGCTTGGAATTACCCACTGGCTGGTTTGATGACCTCATGTGAACTTCACTCACAAGTTGTTCTCTGTGGCTTAGAGCAGAATTCTACCTGGTGCTTAGTGGTCTAGTATATTTCCAATTTCTGTGCATTTATAATTTGTAAGGAATGTCTTGTATTTGTTCACAATAAGGGTTCTCTTTGAGAATCACCCATTTTCTGTCTTTGGGTGGGTTTTACAAAAATGGTCACTTTTAGTCTTATGAAGACACCTATTTCTTCATATTAAGGAATGGTATTTTGAATTACTCTGGGAATCATGATGATGAATTTTCATATTAGCTGCCTTTTTGGCTCATTCTGTCTTTTTAGTAATACTTGCTTAGTGGGGAAGGAGCAGAATAGCATAAAGCATAGAGACTGAAGAAGATGGGAGAGCAAAATTTAGGAGGAAAAGAGACCTAGGAAATGGACAAAGAGAAGTAAATTCCAGGGAAGGAGAAGCAAAGAGGGGGCGTACGTGGAGAAGAGAGAAGATGTCGTTTCAGGGACTGGAGGTGACTGTGCAGGAAACCGGCAGCTCATACAGCAGGTATTTTGGGAGTGTGGGGTGAAGGGCACCGGGAACCCATCTACTGTTTACACATCTCAGGCTCTTTGCTATTCACTTTACTCTTGCTATCCTGTGAAATCCTCCCAAGAACTCTATGGGATATTAACAAGAACCCTGGTTCAGTGGTTCAGTGAAGTTAATTCACTTGCCTAATGTCACTAAGTGGCAGAAATGGAATTTAAGTCCCGGTGTGTTCTGACCTCAAAGCCCATTCTCATGGCCAAGTCCAAGGGGCTTTCTTTCACCTGGCTCAGGGCATTCTGCAAACCATGGTCATAACTGAAGTCAAATTTGGATGCCCATTTACTTGAGGGTAGCTATTAGGAGAGGGTCCTACTTGTGTACAGTTAGGCTGCCACCAACATACCTCTCTGCTCCAAGTGGATGGAACAGAGTCTTAGTTGCCTAGGGTCCCTCACCTTAGCATAACTGCAAGGTGGGTAAATGAGTTGAGTCTTCCATACTCTCTTCTCTGGAATGTACCTCCCTTGGACCCTCGTACAGTAAATGCCCTTGTGCCCAATATTCTTTAATTCACTCCTATATTTCATTGCCTGGGGACCCTGCTCTCACTTATGGGAAACTTAGGTGCCCCTGGTTATTTGACGTCAAACCCTGCCCTGGTCATTTGCCTTGCAATGAAACTGCATACACAACTCCTGCAAAGAGCTCTTAAAGAGTAAGGAAATTGTTAGCAGCTCCCAAGTGATCAGACCTGGATTGTACATCCTCCACCACCTTTCTCTCATCTCATTTTCAGCCATTTGTTGGGACAGTTGTTTCAGCTCCCTTGTGGCCTCATGGAATGAATCTCCGACATTCTCTCCAGCTCTCCTCCCCTACCCCATTGTGTCAGGTCAAGCCCTTTCTGTCTTTTGTTAAGCCTCTCCATTAGCTTTGTAAATAGCCCCATGCCAGGGTCTCCTATTGTTCCTCTTAAAGATTTTCTGCCAGATTATTCTTACCCAAAACACAGTGTTGGTTTTGCTATATGTTCACTTGACCGCCACCAATTGGAATAAAACTCCCACACCATAGTTTGGCCTTTGAAGTCCTCCATTCAGTCCCACAGAGACTCATCTCACCTCACCTTCTAGTACTCTCCAATCTAACATTCTCTATTTCAGGGCATATCTAGAATTTTTCCCGTTTCTGTGCCTTTATCCCACAAATCCCTCTGCTTGGAAGTCATTCTCCCTTTATGCCCACATGTCCAAATCTGTCTGTAATTCAAATGCCAGATATCCCAAAAACCTTTTACTAGCACTCTCTTCCTCATCCTTCTGGATGAAGTGATGATCTTCTACCACCTTTTATTGAAAACTCTTTTCAAGACCATTGTATTTTAAAATTGTATTTGAACTATTTAGATAATAAGAAGTACTAGTGTTATGTATTCTTGCAGAAATTTGCTTCACAGAATTACAACCAGTTGACATTTTCTTCCTGTGTTTTCCTCACATTGTGAGATAGTGGGAAAACACTTTTATCAGAGCTATGTTTAAAAGAAATAATTACAACTCTGTATATTATACATCCAGAATTAAGTGTGTAAAGCATAGAAACTGGAATATGACAGGGACTCTACAGATATTTGTTGAATGAATGAATAAATAAATAAGTAAATGAAATTTCCTCAAGGGTTCAGTCTTTAAAAATCCCTAACCTTACAACCATTGCCATGTTAAACACTTTTGGGACTTATCTGCAAGAACTTCAGAGTTTTCTCTAAGACCACACAGTCTTATGGTTGTCAGGGGGTACCGGTGTGTGCACCAAGTGATATTCCATCTGGGACCTGCGGGCTTTAACTTCCCTGCAGTAAGCTCCGTACCTGGCTTACACTAGAGGTGGCTAGACAGTGAGAACAGTTTGGCTGGTTACGAACTTCTTGGGTCACATTTTCATTTCTTTAGAATGTTATTCATGGTTTTTCATTATATTCTATATTATGTCCTATTCTAATTCATTACATATCATATATATTCTATATGTTGCTAGAAAGGAGTCAGAAGCCAATAGAATTTTTTATTCTCCTTGCTCTTTTTTTTTCCCCATTTATTTATTTTATTGCATTTTAGGTTTTGGGGTACATGTGAAGAACATGCAAAATTGTTGCATAGGAACACACGTGGCAGTGTGATTTGCTGCCTTCCTCCCCATCACCTACATCTGGCATTTCTCCCCTTGCTATCTCTCCCCAGCTTCCCACCCCCCACCGTCCCTCCCCTATTTCCCCCCAACTGACCCCAGTGTGTAGTGTTCCCCTCCCTGTGTCCATGTGTTCTCATTGTTCAACACCCGCCTATGAGTGAGACCCAGCAATCCCATTACTGGGTATATATTCCAAAGGATTACAAATCGTTCTACTATAAGGACACGTGTACACGAATGTTCATTGCAGCACTGTTTACAATAGCAAAGACCTGGAACCAACCCAAATGCCCATCGACGATAGACTGGATAGGGAAAATGTGGCACATATACACCATGGAATATTATGCAGCCATCAAAAACGATGAGTTTGGGTCCTTTGTAGGGACATAGATAAACCTGGAAACCATCATTCTCAGCAAACTGACAGGAGAGCAGAAGATCAAACACAGCATGTTCTCCTTGCTCTTTATAAGTGGGCATCCATAGAATTTTTTTATCTTTGGAGTTCAGCAGCATCATCAGTAGTATGTCAGGCTTTCTTAGGGAAATATCAATGTCTTTTTTATCTTGTTTCAAATATTATTCCGGGCTTGTTTTTTTCTTTTATTTCTTTTCATATTTTTACTCCATTTCTTCTGTTCTCTTTTTCAGGAACATCAATGATAGGTATGTCAGATTCCCTTTAACTTCTACGTCTGCCGTCTTTATAACCATGTCAATATCTTTGTTTTTTCTTGTTTTATATCATTTCCTTCAGCCTCTCCACTATATCCCTGGCTCTGTTTTCAGTTGTGTTTATTTTATATATGTGCTTTTAAAGGGACTTTATGCTTTTATTTTTATTTTCCATTTCTTTCTTGAACTCTACTAACTCACTCTTTTTTTATCATTTTCTTTTTATCATTTTTGATAATCTCATAGTAATCACCTATTTGAAATTCTGTATCTCTTCTTTAAGCTCATTCCACAGCTATCTAAATGGTTTTGTGTCTATTAAGATTTATTTGAAGAATCCTTCCTTTTACATCAGAGGGTTCCTTTTCTGTTAAATAATCTTAATTCAGTTTTTCTTCTCTTCTTCTTTGTTGTGGGAATTTAGTTTTAGTTTTGTTTAATTTTGATTTTGCTTTAGTTTTGTAGCTTTTATGCATAGGTCTCAAATTGGTGCCTTGCTGGCTATTAGTTATTCTTGGTTTGGGCCACTAGTTTCTGAAGAATATATCTATGTTTAGTGAAAGAGAACGATTAAATTGGAGCATTCCACAATTTTAGTTGAGCCTTCTTATCTCAAAAGCCTTCTCACAAAATCTGTTATGTTTTGTGTTTGTTATTTATTTTAATCTTAAGCACCTGATTTCAATTTTTGTCACTCAAAAATCTGATGTGGTTTTTAGCAAAACCTCTAAGTCATAGTTGGTTAGCGTCATGATCTGGGGATGGCTGACTCTTGTCCATCTATCATCCTGTTCTCCTCTGACCATCTCTGTCAACTAGATGGTTATGCTGTGGGTCATAGGAAGAGCCACTCAGCTTGTTTCTGCTTCAGATCCACCTCCCTGATGATCTGTTGGGATGTGACCTGCTTCTTTATGATACGTTTGTAACCTCAGATCTCATTGCATCTACCAAAATGACATTTCAACGTGCCTTCAAGGGCAGTGGCTGTTGTTCTCAGTGCAGTCTGCCTTCTGCTTGAGTTCTGAGGTATATATGTTCACTCTTACATATATACATTTTACATGATTGGTCTGCTGTGGTTTGTAGTTGGGGCAACATTGCCATTTCTAATTAAATGATTTTTTTCCCTTAATAGTCTTAAACATGGTATTTGAGAGAACAGAATAAAATGGAAACACCTTTACATCTTTAAGCAAGGGCCCAGATGGCATGTTTTTAAAGGTCAAATCAGATGAAAAGAAAGCCATGTGTGGCTTACAGAAAATACTCTGAACTAGATAACACCAAAATAATGGAAATTTGTTGCCATTATGAGTTGGCTGTGTAATTCTTTGGAACCCTTCTCAGGTGGAATAATGGAGGAAAAACAACTTAAAAAAAGTAGGAAACTAAGAATAAGGTAGCAATATTCACTATAAAACATAATTTATGTAAATCTAAATTATCCTAAGAAACTTACTTGCTGAAATATCCAAAGGCCTTTTTATTTATTTGGCTTCAATTTTTTTTTCTTATTTTCAAAGGAAAATATGTTAGTGTCCTTAAGCAGAGGCAAATATCAGCTATTGCATAACTGTGATATAAAGCCATGTTGTTTGAAATATTCTAGAGTCATACAGAATAGCAGAGCAGCATCCTAAGTAATGAATGAATTGCCAGGTTCTCTGACATTCTGGATGAATGCTTCAGCATGTACCGTGAAGCCCCCTGTGTGACACTATTATGTCGCCCTCCCCCACTATTGGTTTACAAAGGGATGGCAACTATGCAGCACTCGTGCTGTCAGTTCTGTCTCTCCGAGTCCCTCAATAAGTGCTAATTCATCATCTTACGCTTAGGTCAAACATGGCCTCAGAATCTTTCCCAGTACAAAATTTAAAGCACTACTATAAATCCATTCAAGTTGGCGTGACTAAAGCAATCTGCTTGCCACTCTTTGTCTAACTCGCCATTGGACGTCCTGATTTGATGATCTTCCGAAAATAATGATAAGCAAGTAGAAATGTGCAAAATTATACATAGAAAATGAGATTGTCTAATTGTCAGGAAATAGTCTATTTGCTTGTTTTCCAGGCCATTTGGATAAGTTGACTGATATTCAAATTAAATATATATTGATGCCCTCTCTGGGCCAGTCCTGTTGAACTGGAGAAAGGAGATTGTTTCAGCTATTTTGTGCTGTTGTAACAGAATACCAGAGAGTGGGTAATTTATAAAGAACAGAGGTTTATTTCTTGCAGTTCCAGAGATTGGGAAGTTCACGGTTGAGAGGCTTACATCTGGTGAGAGCCTTCTTGCTGTGTCATCCCATGAGGAAGGACAAGAAAACATATATGTGCAAGAGGTTAAGGAGGGTGAACTCTTTCCTTTACCAGGAACCCACACCTGTGACAACAGCATTAATCCATTCCCAAGGGCAGAGCCCCCATGACCTAATCATCTCTTAAAGGTCCTACCGCTCAACACTGTTGCACTGGGGATTAAATTTCTTTCTTTTCTTTTTTTTTTTTTTGAGTTGGGGTTTCACTCTTGTTGCCCAGGCTGGAGTGCTATGGCAATCTTGGCTCACCACAACCTCTGCCTCCCAGGTTCAAGTGATTCTCCTGCCTCAGCCTCCTTAGTAGCTGGGATTATAGGCATATACCAACACACCTGGCTAATTTTTGTATTTTTAGTAGAGATGGGGTTTCTCCCTGTTGGTCAGGCTGATCTTGAACTTCCGACCTCAGGTGATCCCCGCCTTGGCCTGCCAAAATGCTGGGATGACAGGAGTGAGCCACCGTGCCCAGTCAGGGGATTGAATTTCTAATACATGGGTTTTGGGGAACACATTCAAACAAGAGAAAGGATGAATATAATATAAGCCTTGTCTTTAAGGAGTTAGCCAATTAGTCCATTAGTGTTTATCGAACACTTCTGGCAGACATCATGCTTAGCACTGGGGTTATAGCAGAGAACAAAAGAGATATTGACCTTGTCCTCATGAAATGAATAGTCTAGAAGGAAGATGGGAATTCAACACATATAATGGTTAACTAACAAATACATAAAGCCCTACAAAGTAGTAGACTGTATACTACTACTTGTATTTGACCATGGGTTCTGGGTTTGTTGTGGGTGGAGGGGTTTTCCAGCTAGTGTTAGAAATAGCTGCAGAAGCCCAGGCATGGTGGTTCACACCTGTCATCCCAGCAATTTGGGAGGTTGAGACAGGTGGATCACTTGAACTCAAGAGTTCAAGACCAGCCTGGGCAACATGGCAAACCCCTGTCTCCACAGAAAATACTAAATTTAACCAGGTGCAGTGGCATGCACCTGTGGTTCCAACTACTTGGGGGTGCTGAGGCAAGAGAATCTCTTGAGTCTGGGAAGCAGAAGTTGCAGTGAGCCAAATTTGCACCATTGCACTCCAGCCTGGGTGATGGGAGTGAAACCCTGTCTCAAAAAAAAANAAAAAAAAAAAAAAAAAAAAAAAAAAAAAAAAAAAAAGAAAAGAAAAGAGAAAGAGCTGCAGAAGCAAACTAATGGAACTTGGTATGATACACACAGCAAAATAGTTATATACAAAGAATAGAAAAAATATGAGACATAATGATTAATTTTGTCTTATAGGGTCTGAGAATCACAGGGAGGGAATACCTGAGGGAGGTTTTAATGAATGAGTGGTGTTGTCAATGGGAGGATGAGAGTGGAAGGCTTTCCAGATGGAGGAAATCGCTTGAGTTTAAAAGCTAAGGAGAGCTATTGCCTAGTATTTGCCAAGAAATATAAGTGATTCTGAATAGCAAGCATTAGGCAGGGTTAATATAATAAAGGTTCCTATATGACATATAAAGAAGCTTAAACTTTGTCTTTTATGTACTGGTGAGCTTGACATTGACATGGTCCCATTTATTACAGAAGGATCATTTGGTTGCAGTATTGAGGATGGATTAATGGGTGGAATAAAGCCTGGAGATAAGGAACATGAATAGGATATTATACCATGTGAGGGAGCTAATGAGGAATCGTAGTGATCTATTTAAATCACAGATTTGGAATGAGAGACTCTAAATACCTAAGCCAACTTACACTTTTTGGTCCCCACTTCACTCTACTTTTCTGTATTAATGAAGACGGAAAGGAGAGAACAAATCTGGTGAACATTCAGGAGGTAAAATTCACTTGTCAAGTGATGGATTGGTCATGATCCCTAAGGGAAAGGATGGGTGATTAGGCATATGGAGGTTTCACTAAATAACATACAGATTCTATGAGAGTTGAGCTAAAAACCTAGGAGTTTAGTCTTGGATATATGAAATGTAAACATCTATAAACATTTAGTAAATATGTCCAGTTGGGTGGTGGCTATATGTGTCTAAATTTAGAAGAGTCATCAATCCTGAATATATGGATTTGAGTATTGTTAGCATATTGTGATGGTTAAAACCATGTGGATAAATGAAATTACCCAGGATGAGGATGTGTGGTGAAAAGAAAATTGTGAGGAGAAAACCCTGAGGAACATCAATGCCTACATAGTTTGCAGAAGAATAGAATCCAGCAAGGCAGGCTGCAAAGAATCAGGAATTTAAGTGGAAAATCAAGAGAGTGGTGTCACAGAAGTCAAGGTAAATGAAACTTAAAGGGGCCGGGCATGGTGGCTTATGCCTGTAATCCCTGCACTTGGGGAGGCTGAGGTAGGTGGATCACTTGAGGCTGGGAGTTTGAGACCAGCTTGTCCAACATGGGGAAAGACCATCTCTATTAAAAAACATAAAAATAAAAAATTAGCTGGGCATGGTGGTACATGCCTGTAATCCCAGCTACTGGGGAGGCTGAGGCATGAGAATTTCTTGAACCTGAGAGGCAGAGGTTACAGTGAGCCAAGATTGCAGCATTGCATTCCAGCCTGGGTGACAGAGGGAAATTCTGTCTCAAAAAATAAAATAAGCTTAAAGAAGATGGTTTCTACAGTGTTACATATTACAGTGAAATTGAATAAACTAGGGCAGAGAAGTATTAGTTGGGTTTGGCACTTAAAAGTTTGTTGTTGATATTTAGTAAAAACAGCTTCAATAGAGAAATGGTAAAGAAGCCAGATTGCAATTAGTAAAGATGGGAAAATTACAACCCCAAAGCACTATTTAGATTGAATGAAAAGGAAAAAGGAGGGTAGAGTTAGGAAGATAGCTGAAAAGGACGAGAGAGGGTTTCATCACAGAGTGAGACAAGATTGGTTCCTAGGAAGAAGAAGAGATCAATGGAGGAGAGAGTGAGATGGAAGGCGATGGGACCAGAATTCAGATGAAGAAGCTGGCTTTCATCTCAGTTTGGATCTTTCCAGAAACATGCCATGAGACAAAAAAGCATATGCAAACAGTTTCTTTGGGAAGCAGAGGAAATACCGGTAGTGGAATGGGACGACGAGAAAGGGAAGGAAGACAGCTGACAAAGAATAAACTCAGAAGTCAGCTGTCACCATGAGTCACTGGAACCTAACTCCATGGGAAAGCCAAAACAGTGTAAAATGCACGCCTCAGAGTGTTCTCATCCAAAGGTTGGGAAAGCTGAGGCATTTTTACTCCAACTGCCTTCAAACTTTGTTTGAGGGTTGCTTCCAGCAGTTTTAATTCTCTAGCACTTCTAGCCTGCATTGCAGGTGACTGAGCAAGTAGCCTCTACTTCAGGTAAAATAGCTCGAGGTAAATAGAGGTTGCAGATACTGCACAGCTGGGAGCTGGGCCAGATCAACTGAAGGAGTAAGGCTAGGGGGGGTACATGCCAGGCACCAACTGCTTCTCCTATAGTTAGGAGGACTGACGGCTCAGCTGAGTGAATGAAGGCATGGCATTGAATGGACTCTCCATTCACCTTTCATGTAATAAGTTTATGTGTGCTAAATTTAGTTCATGTTTTTTTCATATTTTCTCAATTTTAAGAGTCAAACATGTTTAATTAGGGATCTATAGGATAAAAACCTACTCCCATCTGACATATGTAATTGATAATACAATCCTGATGATGCCTGGCTCCAGTTTCAATAGAAGTAGATCTTATTTGGCTCAAAATAATCAATGAATTAATCTAGGTATTTAGAAATTCGAGTAAAGTTGGGGAGAAAGCCTCCAAACACAGGACAAATCATCATCCTATATTTGGTCTCTATTATTATAGAGGTGTAAATATAGGCATTGGCCTCAAATTCATACTATTTTGAGTTGATTTGAAAAATTTGTATGGTAGTTTAGGCTCTCAAAATACACATTTCCCTTCTGAATTTTTTTCTCTGAAATTTGGGTCAAAACGATTTTTCTCCTGTATAATAATACAAGTAACACTATTTACTCTTAAATGTGTGAATCTAATTGCTAAATATCAAAGAAATGATTGAAATATTTCAAGGGGACGTGGAGCTGAAAGGTGAAATGGGAAACTTCTATTGGAGTTAGAAACCTTGTAGTTTTATTTGACCTTTTAAACTCAGCGCTTATATTACTTTATTTCTAAAGGTTCTATGAAGAAATAAGCGTTTGTAGAACAAAAAAGAAGAGTTAAAACAGAGACCAGTAGAAAGAGGTGGAAAGTCAGAACTGGAGTGCAAAAGAACAAAGATTCCAGGCAGACAAGGATGATAAATCACTTCCACAAATGAGCACAAAGGGATATTATGCACAATGCCTCCACGAAGAAAAAGGGCACTGATAGGTACCTACGTACCTACGTGGTTGAAATGAGCAACTACTGTGTTCCAAGCTTTGTGTTGATAGTTTTAACCTTCACATGTCATTTTCCAGACAGTGAGGCCTTCAGAGCTGGATACTTAAGACTGTAACTTAAGTTTCTTCCACAAAGAGGATTTATTTTGCTTATTGTGACATAATGGTGCTAGAACAAAATGTACTAAGAAAAATTTGATGGCAGTGATAGCATTATCTTAACGGATAAAGACGCAAAGTGAAAATGCTAAGTGTAGGTGAAAAGACCTTTTCAAAACCCATTTGGATTCTCAAAGTGCATGCCCAGAGACAGCTTGAGCCTCTAGAAATGAGAAGAACAATGGGAGAATGATTTTATTTCCATCTGAATATTGCAAGCAGAACTTCCTCCAACTAGAAAAGTGGGGTTGTATCTGAGGGCTTGGGTGGAGAACAATATTTGCTTAGTTGCTTCATGATATTGAACAGGTCACTTAGCCTCTCTCCTCCTTCCTTTCTTTCATCGTAAAATGGGATGGTAATCTCCACTTCTAAGGGTTGTTGTGGAGACCACATGAAGACACTGATGTAAAAGCCTGCCTGGCGGAAATGATGTAAAGTGCCCATTTATGCTTTTTCCTTTCTTTGCTTTTGGGGCATTTGGCACTTTATTATTCTTTGATCAAAATGAAAGCTTTCACATGGGAAATCAATTTTTTGGGATTTGTGTCTTCAAACTTTCATCCAAAAATAAAGACTATATATTCCATGACATAGTATGCGTAGCAAATGGGAGAATTTAAAATGCAGCCTTAAAGGCTGTTAAAACAATTTTATTTAACATGGATTGAAGATCAGCACAGAGCTCAGGTTTGATGGAGAGGATAAAATTAGATAAATTCCTGGATAAAAGACTTATAATCTAATTAGCCATCAGGATCCCATAAATATTTATGCAAAAATCATATGGCTGGAAAGAATTTCAAGTTAAATGCAAATGTGATTTTGAAAAAAGAAAGCCCTTCCTTGTTCACTCTAACCTCTTGTATGCATTTAATATGTCATTGAAATATTAAAAAAAAAAAAAACACTTTAGTGTGACAAGTTGTCTGTAGTTGGATGGTTGACTGGATATAAAACATTATACCCCTTCAGCTATTAAAGCTGTCCTTGAAAAAGAATCTCTCTCAATTTCCTTGAAGATCACTTGTGCTTCAATGAATAGCATTAAACCTCTTTGCTTTTGGTAATGTCATTTCATCAGCTTGGTTTTTTGCCCTTGACCTATAAGAGATATAAGTGGGAGGTTCCTAAAAGTCATTTCAACGTTGTCAGCCAAATATAAGGGTAATTTTTCGATTATTAGAGCTTACTACAAATGGAACAAGCCATAAGAGTGCTTTGTTCACTGCAGGTGTTCAAATATAGGCTCAATATACAGTAGTTACCGTGTTGTCTCAGTTTCCCTAAGGTGTTCTGGCTCGAGGAAACCAGAGACGATGAGAAGAATATGGACACACATTAAGTTGAGGCAAGAATTGGGTTCTGGGGTATCTCTCTACAAACTTGCAAATAAGTGCAACTATTCACTGATGGTAAGCCAGAGAATATTAGGAACTCATTAGGTTTTATGTCCTTGAATTTTGTTGTGTGTCTCCACATACGTTGAAAACCACATTAACAAACCAGATTGGTACCCTTGCACTAAGGCTTGTCTGATTTAGGACAAGTTATGTAACTACTCTAAGACCCAGTTTCCTTATCTGTAAAATGGTGTACGAATAAGACTGCCTACCTTATAAGATTATCATGGGGATTCATTAAGGCCATCCTGGAGCGTTTCACTCTGCCTGGCTCATAGGAAGCATTCAAAATAGAATCTTTTTATTAAAAGAAAAACAAAAAAATATCTTATAAGGGGATTTTCCCACATCGTAGGACCATTTGTCTCTCCAAAGAAATTATTGCCTTTTTCAAACTGTAAGAGTCCTTTTCTGAAACTCTAATCATAGGCTGGGTACTTGGACTAGACTTGTGGGATATATTTCTACCCCAGACTCCATTATTTTAAGTATTTAATTTATAGCATTCATTTCAATATATTTTTCCCCTCAAAATACTGATAGTCTGGCTATCCTAGGTAAGTAAGCATTGTATAGAAAGAGGAGCTAGTGTAGTAAAGTAGGAAGCCCTCCAACTTTAGAGCACAGTGGCCGTAGTTTATGTTCTGGCTTTGACGCTTTTCAGCCTGGTAGCCACCTGCGGCAAATTACTTAACCTCCCTGAGCCTCAGTTATTCACAATTATAAAAATAATCATAGTAATAATTTTAAAGGATTCTAAGAAAAGTATAATGAGTTATTTCATGTTATGTCATTTGATATGGTACTGGGTATCCATCAGACAATCTTTCCAAAGGCTGCAATTTTCCCCTTTCAGCCAGCCAGGTCTGTCTGCATGATTAAACACAGCCTGAGAGTGCCTCTTCCCCACCCTGCAAGCAGCAGGATTATTTCTGCCTTGCCTTTGTCCTAACACAGAATTGATGGGAGATTCTGGAGTGCTCCCAGGCTGTGTCAGGACAAAGGCCCTAAATAAATGCTTTGGTTAGAAACAGCTTTGGCTCATTCACAAAGCAGTGACAAAAATGACCAACTTCCAAAGGCAAAGTAAATGATTCTGTGACTGGCTTTTATTTACTTAGGGAAGAATTTGTGAAGTTTGTGCCAACAGCATATGTACACATTTCTGCAGCTCTCTCTTCTCCCTTTTTAGAGCCATTGAGGCTTCTTAGCTTGATGGCTAGAGAGAATAGGACTAAGTTTGGGACGTTCTAGCTTCAACCTTAACATTGCTTTTTATTTTTGTTTCCTGGGTCTTCTAAAAGCTTTGGGGGTTTGACCTACCATTTTATTAGCATTGACCCATCACAGAGCTTGACATGCTGGGTATTTATGTTCTTGGTTGTCCAGATGGGTTTGTTCTGTGTTGTGGAGAATGCGGTTAATTAAGGTTTCCAGGCAGAACCCACAGTAATTTTTAGGTTTTTCTTGCTGATTGGTTCATCATCCTCCTTATCTTATTATCCACATTTCTCCTTCAATCTCAAGAATAAAATTCCCGTAAAGCCCCACTGGCTGACATATAGCCTGCAAACTGCTGCCTGTTTGACTGCCTTGTGGTTTCTCTGTGAGAAGAAATAATCGTCAAAATTAACTCATATTTCAATTTTAAGCTTTTCTGTATATAGATGTGAACAAATTAGGTGTCTTGGGAATTATCCAAAGCTAAGTAATTAATGATCTTTTTATCTGTACGAATAAGGAGAATGTTGAATAAGTATTGCTAATGTTCTCTAAAAGCAGTCCCTTCTTACCGAACAGAATAGGATCGTAGTTTCTTCCTAATTGGTGGTGTCTGAACATTTCAGGACAAAAATAGAGAACTGAACTACAGATGCTGAGGGTAAGAGCTTTCATTCAACAAATGTTTACAGAACACCTGGCATGTGCTAAACAGTACACACATCACAAAATCTACCTGTCATAATACAAAGGAGCAAACAGAAAGCAGCAAGTTTTAGGGACTGGCTTGCTTACTTGATTCCAGTTGTGACCTGGCTTCAAATCCACAGCTGTCACACTAACACTAGTGCTGAAGTCCATTGGACAGGTGCTTTTTCGTCTAGGTGCAAAGCTACATACATTTACTCAGGTGATGGGGTGCTGACTTGGAAAGGAAATCCTGCCATTCTCGTGGCATTCTAGTGACATCCGGCTGAAGCACAGGTTGTTTAAAGAACCCGTCTAGGTTTTACTCTGTAGGTTACACGCCAGCAAAGTACTGAGACAAAAAAAAAAAAAAAAAAGACAAGTGGATGAGAACACTGTGACAGGTGGTAAACTTCTTTCAAAGTTTATTTATAGACAGCAGCACAGTCAATCAGGTGATATCTACCTTTTGCGGGGGCTAATTTATGTTAACCATTCCAGGTTGGGTGACAAAATAATCACAAATTCCTGGAATAATTTTTACCATCCTGTGAAGCGTAGAGCTTCAGTGACATGGAAAAGAAGAGGAGGCCTCCTAAATATAGTCATTGAATGTATCTTGATAGAAATTTGTGGATGCTTGTTTGAAAACTCAGGACATGTATCACGGAGTCACCATCCCTGGGTGCTTACTGTATGCTAAAAAGAACCAATATGTCAGATAGCAAACTAACAGTCAGCCAGAAAGCTGATGACCACGTATGTAGATTAAGCCCTTTGCTTCCTTTTTTATTTTTCCAGAGAAGAAATTGGTGCAACTAAGTGCTCAAACTTTGGGACCAGACACTTGGGTATAAATTCCAGCCCGTATACTCACCAGCTGTGTGAACCTGGGCAGTGTGCTTAAATTCTCTGTAAATGTTTATCTTCTATAAAATGCAGTTTATAATTAGATCTATTTCATAGAGTTGTGTTATGAGTTTTAAATAAATGAATGCTATTTAAATTTTCCTTTTTTTTTTTTTTTTTTTTTTTTTTGTATTTTTAGTAGAGATGGAATTTTGCCATGTTGGCCAAGCTGGTCTCAAACTACTGACCTTAGGTGATCTGACTGTCTCGGGGATTACAGGTGTGAGCCACTGCACCTGGCCTACATCTGCTGTTTTCTTAATTACCAAGGTACCATGTTTTGGGGTGTCATGTTCTGAGCTCCAACAGAGGGAAGAGGAGTGAGTCAGGGAGAATATCAAGCTGAAAGCCAGAAGAGGAAGGCGGTGACAGAGAGAAAAGGTAGGGAACAAGGAAGTGAGCAAACCATGAGACAAGTATGTGTCATGAACTGGGAAGTCAGGAGACCAAGGCTGGAGTCCTGGCTCTGCTGTAAAGTAGCTGTGTAACCTCAAGTAGCTCTGAAACCTCCAGTAGCTGTGTAACCTCGCCCCTTGCCTCCAACTTCTCTGGAACTGATTTCTTCTAGCTGTAAAATGAGGATAATTGTAGTACCAAGGGCCAGGGTAGCTGGGAGGATTAAAGAAAATCATACAGGTCTGGGCAGACTTAAAGGCAGTGTGGGTGATGCTGATCCTACAAAAGTTTAGCTAGCTCATGGAAGAACCTTTGGTATTTTAATGGTTGTATATTTATTTTAGGAGAAAAATACAACTAGTGCATTAAACTTGTGACTTCACAGAGGTTATTGCTTAGGATAATTTGCTATTTAAATTTTCTTTTTTTTTTTTTTTCGTTCCTTGAGGTTTCAGGTTAGGTTGTTGTTTTTTTTTCTTTCTTCTTTTATTTTTATTTATTTTTTATTTTTTGATACGGTGTCTCGCTCTGTTGTCCAGGCTGGAGTGCAGTGGTGTGATCTTGGCTCACGGCAACCTCTATCTCCCAGGTTCAAGCGATTCTCATGCCTCAGCCTCTGGAGTAGCTGGGATTACAGGTGGACACCACCACGCCCGGCTAATGTTTTTATTTTTATTTTTAGTAGAGACAGCGTTTGCCATGTTGGCTAGGCTGGTCTCAAACTCTTGGCCTCAAGTGATCTGCCTGCCTCCTCCTCCCAAAGTGCAGGGATTACAGTCATGAGCCACTGCACCTGGCCAAAATTTTGCTGTTTTCTTCATCCCGGTGAGCCTTACCTTTTGACAGCATTACAACTTTTTTTCACTAAAAATTAAAGAAGAAAGAGGAAGTAGAAGTAAAACTAAAAGTATTTGTTTTTTCAGGGTGTTTTTTGTTTGTTTGTTTGGTTTTTTTTGAGTAATTTTAGCACAAGAACCAGGTGAAACTATTGATTTAAAATTGGTTACTGGTTGTTCGACTTTACTCATTTTCTTTCTAACATGAATATTATGATTGACTATGCATTAATCACGGAGTCTTTTGCAGATATGAGAGAAGAGGGGTTTGGAGTGAGAGGAGAGGGAGTTGATGCAAACTTTAGTCTCCTGTTCCACAGTTCTCCATGGAATAACCCATAAATTCTGCCATGTGTTGTTCACTTAGGCAACATTTAAAGCACCAGGCCAGATGCTGTGAGAGACATAAAGAATTATGTAAGTCAGAGATCCCTGTTGATTATAATCAGGGTTGAAGGATAACACATATGTCTATAGGAAGTTAGATAAGAACTTTGGAGTCTGACTTAAAGAAAATATGAGCACACAGAAAGCAAATCAGAGACTGGGTTTAAGAGGGTTTAATAGATGGCAATTTTCTCACTGCGTCATTGACATAATGTTGCCTGTGGTTAAGCACCAAATCAGTGGCTGAGATGGTAAGTGTTGTATGGCTTACTGGTGGGTCAAGCATGACTGTTATGAATAACTGACTGAATTGAATACAGTGACCTGAGGAGGCTTCATGGTAGAGATAGAAACTGAACTATGCCTTGAAGTATGTGTAGGAGTTGGAAAGGCAAAGGGAAAATAAAGCATGGTAATACTTTTAGGGATTCCAATTTATTTGGGGAATAAATTTACAATAGGATATTATTTTTGTCATTTTTCTTTCAGCATGGTATTTTAAAAAGAGATACAAAAAGCCAATTCTCAAGAATAGTCTGCTACATGCTGTGCCTGATTCAGGGCCAAATGAAGGCTGAGAGGAAAAATTGGGATTCATAAAAAGACTAAAGAGGAGGCTCCAGGTGATTTAATATCAGAGTAAGCAGAAAGCTGTTCATCACCTGTTCATCACCACTGGAGACAAAAGAGAAAAGATGAATGTTTTAGTATGAGGGAGTTAAATAAATGAGGAAATGCATTTTGACATCCCCATGACTCTCACTTTAATCAATTGCCGACTGTTATCTATTGACTATTTTGATAGTTTTGAATTCACTCGCCTGCCTGACTGTATTGCCAAATTCTTAAGCCACCACCTCCTTTTGTGTAGATCACAGGGGTCTTTGGCCACTTTACCATATTTATTCTTGTCCCACTCTCTGCCAACTGAACAATCTTTAATAAAAGCTAACCAGATCATGGCAGTTTTCTTTCTTAAAACCTTTCTGTAATTTAGTATTCTGCAAATTAATTCCAAACTTTATAGCCTGACCTACCTGTTCCTGCACCCCAGGCCCTGTCTCTTCTCCAGCATCACGGCACGCCCCCATTGCCTGGGCCCTTTATGTTTCAACCATATGGTCATGTTTTCTTTCACTTCAGAAACTTCCCATATAGAATTCCCTTTGACAGGAATATATTGCTCACCCTCACTTAATTCCTATACATCCAGAGATCAGTCTCTGAAGGGACACTTTCCTGGCCCCCTACCCTATGTTAAATACTGCATTATAGGCCTTGGGGAGACAAGGTTTTTTCCCCACTTGTAATGACTTATTTAATATCATCTTTCCAAAAGATACCTACTGTACAACTGTTGAACAAAACAGGCAAGAAATTGTGAAAATCAGTAATATATTCGGACAATTGAAGAAAGACAATTAGTAAACCAAATAGAAGTTATATACTATGTCCAGTGATAAGTGACATTGATAAGTGACAGAAGATACAGAGTAAGGAGAATCAGGAATGCTAGATAAAGAAAGCAGTTTGCAGTATTAAAAAGAATGGTCAATATATCTCTATATCATATAAAAATTAACTCCAGAAATATTATAGTGTTAAATGTAAATCTTAAAATATAAAGCAATGACCTCTGTAAAGTCTGGCACGGACTAGTAAGCTATCAATAAATGTTTGTCAAGGAGATTGATGAGCGAAATTTTCATGATCACACGCATTCAAAATTCTAAGGTTGGTTTAGCCCCACAATGCACACAACGCTCCCCTGACTGCAGCAGTGCAGGCAAACCATGGCCAACCCCAGCATGGCCTCAGTTCTGCCCTGAAATCTCCTGTGGTGAAAGAGAATTCCTCTCACTTCTTCTTCCTGTCTCCTATGAGATTCCAACAGGGTCTAACAGAGCTAATTAATTACGCTGTCGCTAGGGCATAGGGACTTCTTGGCAGTGATTTCAGTGGGTGCCAGAAGATCTATTGAGGAAAAAACAAAATCACACTGTTCCAGAGATCAGACATGCAGATAGATTTGGTATCTCACCTCCTGGATTGCTATCTCTGTTATCTCTCTCTGTCTCTGTTTCTGTCTCTGTCTGTCTGTCTCTCTCTCTCTCTCTCTCTCTCACACACACACACACACACACACACACACACACACACACACAAATATGCACACAGACACACACACTTTGTCTTCCTGCCTCTCCTTCTGAAAAACAAACAGCTTGGCTCCTGGGAAGCTTAGCTTTAAATTGAAAAATGCAGCCTTGCTTGGCAGAACAACAGTATCACAGCCTCCCCACTGCTCAGAACAGCTTGTGACATACATCCCTGCAGGCAAGACCATAAAGGGCTGTCTAATAACCTGGAACCAACACCTCCAAAAAGACTTTCCTGTGCAGCTTTTTCAGAATTCTGGTCTATCGGGGCATTTCCTTTCTTCTGCAGTTTCTCACTCTGGACTTGATCTTTGGCTTCTTTTCTGTCTGCTTAATTAATGATCCTCATCTCTTGCATCATTAGAAACCATTGTGGCCCTGGAGATGAGAACTAGGACAGACATCAGAGGGCAATGGAGAGGAATCCGTGACAGGACAGGAGTTCTGAAAGGGCACTTTGGTCCCTCTGACTTGAATAACATAACAAATGTCCCTTTTAAACCACTTCAGAGAATCCCAGGCTCAAACAAGAGCTTCTATCTACCTCTCCTCCCTGCTCATCTCAAAAATACAAAATCTAGATTGAAGCCAGCTCTTGCATCATTCTTGTATTAGTCTGTTCTCACACTGCTGATGAAGACATATCTGAGACTGAGTAATTTACAAAGGAAAGAGGTTTAATTGATTCACAGTTCCACATGGCTAGAGAGGCCTCAGAATCAAAGGCAAAAGAGGAGCAAAGTCACATCTTGCATGGTGGCAGGTAAGAGAGCTTATGTAGGGGAATTCCCCTTTATAAAACCATAAGATCTCAGGAGACTTATTCACTATACAAGAACAGCATGGGAAAGACCTGCCCCCATGACTCAATTACCTGCCACCAGGTCCCTCCCACAACACATGGGAATTATGGGAGCTACAATTCAAGATGAGATGTGAGTGGGGACACAGTCAAACCATATAAATTCTAATTCTGTCCTAGATGATAGTGGCACCTAATAAGCCTCCCTCCACTGGATACCCACTGCCATCCCTCTTGCATTCTCTTAGCCATAGTTAATAAAGGGACTCTAACATCCTTAACTTGCATTCAACAACTCAGTCCCTATCTGCAGTGCTACTTTCCTTGGTGTCTTTTATGTGCTAGCCAAACTTGACTAACCCTAATTTCGTACTATAGATATGGGATGGCATGTTCTGTTCCATACTTTGCTCATTCCATTCCCTATTCCTTCTCTTTCCTCCTGGGCTTCTCCATAACTAACCTGTCCTCACAGGCCTAGCTCAACTATCATCTATGGAAAAATTCTACTTCCTATGAATTCTCATTCTCTGTGTTATTTTAACAACAGATTCTGCATTTCCATCTGCATTTACTCTTGCTAGGTTGTAAGCTACCTGCTGTCAATGACTGCTTAACTCATATTTGCAAGACTCAAAGCATAAGATAAGGCCTTGTACCCAAAAGGTACTTAAAGCATTGTTGGATTGGTAGGTAAATGGATAAAGTGGAACCTTTTTCTCAATGCTCTTCTTCAAAATAGTTTAGTAAAAGGCATTATGACACTAGGAACACTAAAAGCTTTCTAAAATATGGGCCATTTTACAATAGACTTTAACATGTTCCAAGTTCATCTTAAACCTTATTAATGGACATTTTTCATTGAAAGAGTGTGAGAGAACAGAACAAAACAATTCTTGACCTTTTACGTTGTCAGCCCTACAACCTGGATCATAATGGCAATGTAATAGGGGTTTCTTGTTGTTGATAACATCAGTTGCTTTTTTCTGTTTGAAGTTTTATAGCCAAAGCAAGAAGTAAGAGAATACAAACACTTAAGTATGTTTAAAGAATCATAATCGTTACCTTTAAGTTGAGAGCAATGACAACATATTCTTGGCCTATTTTCCCCCAGACTTTAAACCAACTACAACTTTCTCTGGGGACTTTCCCAATGTCTCATCCCTTTTGGAGTGAGTGTGTGTGTGTGCGCGCGCGCTTCAGTTCTTGCTCCACTGCTTTAAGGTCTCAGTTTAACTGAGCATCAAAACCTCATTTTCTTCCAGCCTTTGATTTTATTGAAGGAAACATTAACTCGCTACTTTCTAATTAAGCAAACCTCTTTGTGCCCTTCTACTTTTTGCAGCTATTTTTTTCTAGTGGAAAATTAGAGGTAAACCATAAGGACAATTTTAAGAAGAAATTAGGGCAATGCCCTTTAATATGGGGATGGTGATTTCCTACTTAGCAGTTCTCCTGGTGGTAGACCATAAGGTAATTCAGGATACTCCCTATCCATGAGTTTATTTTGACATTTTCATGCTTTCTGCTTTCTTCTCAACTGCTTCAGGTCACCTGCTGAGTTTTGTGGTTGGCATCATTCTTATTCTTACTGTTGTCTTAAAAAGACTAGTCTTTAACTCAGATGGATTATTTTTTTAGATGAACTCAGACCTAACAAAAAATGTTACTTTTTGGTACATGTAATCAAAGTATATATATTTTTTAAAAATCTAAAGTGATTTTTTTATAATAATAAAATCCCAGATGTAGAATTCAATAAAATAATCTCTCCTTTCAATCTTACATTTGGAAATGTGTTCTGATTTACATTTTTATGTCTAGGACTTCCAAATACTTTATTTTTCACTGTTCTTAGGGTCCAAGGTAGAGTGAGTTCTATCTTGTTGGAATACGCAGAAATGATTGACCTGAGATCTAGATTAAGACCATCTTGTTGAATTCATTCAAGACCCAGCAAGGATTGACCTAAGACCTAAGAGTTGATCTGGAGCTTAAGAAAACTAATCTAGGGCCAATTTAGAATCAAATGATGGAGCTGAGTAGCTGAGACACGTTGTTTATATTAACATTTACTGTGTACCTACTATGTGCCAAGCACTGTATGAAGTGCTAAGGTTACTGTGCTGACCAAGACCTGGCTTCATGGAGCAAAGCTGACAGTGCAGAAAAGTAAAGATATGAAACAATTATACAGTACATGCTGTTTTAGTCTGCTCTCACACTGCTAATAAAGACATACCAGAGACTGGGTAATTTCTGAAGGAAAGAGGTTTAATGAACTCACAGTTCCACATGGCTGGAGAGGCCTTATAATCATGGTAAAAATTAAAGAGGAAGCAAGACACATCTTACATGGCAGCAGGCAAGAGATAACGTGTGCAGGGGAGCTCCTTTTTATAAAACCATCAGATCTTTATATATTTATTTACTATCATGAGAACAGCACGATAAAGACCCACCCTCATGATTCAATTACCTCCCACCAGGCCCCTCCCAAGACACATGGGATTGTGGGAGCTATAATCCAAGATGAGATTTAGGTGAGGATACAGCTAGACCATTTCACATACTAGGAAGAAGTATGATGAAAGTTTGTAATAGACCTGAAGTAGTCTGAGAGGGCGAGAAATCATTCCCACTGAAAATGGCATTTAGGCCAGACACAGTGACTCATGCCTGTAATCTCAGCACTTTAGGAGCCCAAGGTGGAGGATCACTTGAGTACAGGGATTTAAAACCAGCCTGGGCAATGTAGTGAGACTCCATCTTTACAAAAAATTTTTAAAAAGGATAGTTAAGCATGGTGGCATGTGCCCGTAATCCCAGCTACTGGGGAGGTTGAGGTGGGAGGATCACTTGAGCCAGGAAGGTCAGGGGTATGGCAGATTATGATTCCATCACTGCACTCCAACCTGGGTGACAGAGAAAGATCCTGTCTCTTAAAAAGAAAAGAAAAGAAAAGAAAATGGCATTTAATTGCAGATCTGAAGGACAGGCAGACATTTTCCTAGGCAAACATAGAGGGGTAAAAGTGGTCTAGGCCAGGGGTCCCCAACTCCAAGACAACAATGACTGTCTTGTAGACTTTCATTCAGGCACAGAACTGAATTGTGAACCAGACATATGAGTGTAAGGATTCAGATAGGTAAATAGGGCAGTTGAGTCCTGGTCACTCACTTGAGGTCCAGGTGGGGATCCAGGCTTGGAGAGAAATGAGGTATTTGTGATGCACCAGATTTAAGCCATGGGAACAAAGCTGAAGGACTGGTCTTATGGACAAGGACAGTGTACTGTGAAATCCCTGAGGAAACCTGGAACTACCCCGGGTCTAAAAAGCCACTTAAGAACAATGTGGGGGCCCAGGTGTCCTCACAGCATTCCTGAATCTAGGTAGTTTGCAAAGATTTGACTCAATTCCAGATTCCCCTGGATCGTAGGTCTTCCATTCTTTGTATCTCATTGCCTTAGTTGGGGATGGCTCAAGGGCAGGACTGTGGATCTAGCTGTGAGAAACTGGAGCGGAGAGACTGTAGAGAAGGGCAGTGCCAATGCCACCCTCCTGTTGTGTCTGGGTCTTCACATTGTCATCCTTCACAAGCTTTGCAACTCTCTAAAGGTGAACGAAGTATTTCTCTTGAAAGCTCAAGTAGTGTATTACTAAATCCCACACCATCTATTGGTGAAATCTATTTTGCACTCTCCTACAATCTCATTGGATTTGTTCCTATCCCTTCATGTCTTTGCTCTTTAAAAAATAGACTTTTTTCTAGCTTTGAGAATTAAGGGCAAATTAATTTTAAAATTAAATTTGATCTTAGGGATCATGTACTGAACAGAAATGATAGAACAGGGAGGGGTAGCTCAGTACCACTGAGGAAGCGAATGCCTATTTAACATGTGTCAAAGATGAGCTCCCTTTTGGGATCATGGCTTGCTCTGGGTACCGAGGAATATGATGAAGTATAACTCTCACAGCTCAATCTTTCTTATCTTTTAATTTTTCCTTTTCTACTCCAACCCTCTTACCTCCAATTAAGATTTGGTATTCTATAGAAATATACCACCCCCACTTAATTCTAGCCATAATCTCATTTTATTGTGAACCAATCTAATTTTGAGGAACTTCTAGGGAATTTCACTGTGTTAAATGTTGTAAAACTCCTATTAGAGATGCCTTCAACTTGACCTGGGCCATGGATTGTGCTGTCACACGTACTTGCTTCTAGGAGATTCCAACACCAGGGGAAAAGCATACCACTCAGTAGTGCAAAGACTGGCTATAGCATGTTAGGACGTCTTTTGCAAAACAAGAGATATCTCAATGAATACTCAGTATTTGGTAACAGACACCCTAAAGGGGAAAAAAACAGAAAACTGCTACAAGGAGTACTTTTCAGTGTCACTTAATGGTCCCTGGATGAGAAATGTTTTCATGCTGAATTATTCAATCAAAACCTAAGTACAACTGATATCTGATAAGTTAGGAGATTTTCTACTTTGGTTGGTGGGAAGAGAAAGTGTTCTTGGTCCTCCTCAAAAACCCCGATTATTATTTACTCTAATCTTCTTAGAGGGTTTCTCCCTGGGCTTTGGGTAGTTTCCACCCATACATGTGCTCATCGGTATGCTGCTGAAGACTCAGGGTCCCTCTGCAAACTCCCAAGTGCTCTCTCAGTGCAGCACTCTCCTCCCTCTGGAACTCTGCCTTGTGAACCTGAGAGGCTATGGCCTCTCCGCTTTCCCAGCAATTTGTGCCCCAGCTCAGGGGGGGTCACTGGCAACCTGCCTGGATTCCCCTTGTTGTGTCGTTACCTAGAGACTCTCCAGGCTGTAAGCTAGGGCAATCATGGGGCTCACCTCTGCTTGTTCCCATCTTTCAGGGATCATTGCACTTTATTGCCTCATGTCCAAGGTCTTGAATACCATTGTCTCATTTATTTTTCTCTGCATTTCTTAGTTGTTTCAGGCATGAAATCCAGTTCTACTTACTTATCTTGGCTGGAAACAAAATCCCTCTAGAGCTATTTTAAGGTTGTTAAGATTGTTTTCAGTGCTCACTTTTTGAGGCCCCAATCCGTAGGATAACAAACCCATAAAGAATAATCTACATCTAAGAGTAAACTTTTATTTTATGGTAAAGTGAAATGAAAAGATTTTAACTATTCTTTTAAAATCCTTTTCTTGAGTCACTAATTTAATATACAGTTATTTATAGTTTCTCTGCAAAGGATTTTTTAAAATTAAGAGTAACTTCTTTACAAATCATTTTTATATTAATGAAATTGTTATGAAGACTAAGTTTAATAGTTAATGAAATTGCTAGAGTTTTACCTTTTCAGGCATATTCTTACATATTTATTCATTTGGTTTTACATATTTTTGATGCCTTTAAAAAATTTCTTCTGTATTTTCATGGGCTCTTAAATAGCTCACGGGCTCTAGCAGTTGGGCCTATAGTACCTAGTGGATAAAAGAGCCCTGCTTCCTTCTGGAGTACAGAGTGTTTTAACATCACCCATAGCCTCTGGGCTTGGGAAGCCCTTTGTTTCCAATACAAGGAGACACAGAGGTAATTTTCAGATTTCCCTCTGTTAGGTATTAGGCAGGAATATGGTTGTCCCCTTGGCTAAAACTATGACCTTTAACTCAGGTAAAGCAGTTTCTTCACCAGCTCAAAAATTCTCATTCTAGGGACTCTGCTCTCAATCCTCCTAAATTAGTAGTTCTCCATCACGGGTAGTCTCCATGCCTTTTTCCTCACTCCCCTTAAAGAGGACATTTGGCCACATCTGCAGAAATGTTAAGTTTTCACCCTGGAGTGGCAAAGGGAGAATTGCTACTATTGGCATTTTGTGGACAGAGGCCAGCAATGTTCAGCAGAGTCCTTCACAACAAAGATTTATCTGGCCTGCAAGATCAGCAGTGACAGAGCTGAGAAACACTGTTCCAGCCTGGGCAACATAGTGAGACCCTGTTTCCACAAAAACTTTAAAAATTAGCTGGACATGGTGGCATGTGCTGTAGTTCCAGCTGCCCAGGAGGCTGAGCGGGGAGGATTGGTTGTACCAGGGAGATATCAAGGATATCAAGGCTGCAGTGAGCTGTGATGGCATCATGGCATTCCAGCCTGGGCAACAGAGTGAGATCCTGTCAGAAAAAAGAAAAGAAAAGAAAAGACACTGCTCAAAAATCAATGTAGACTCAAAGTGCAGAATTCTTGGGCATATTTTGAAGGGTACAATATTTGGTGAGCTTGTTGTTGCCTAGCTTTTTAGATTTTTATTTTAGTGAAATCCATTAAGTCATTCTAATTTTGAACTGAATCATCATGACATTTTAAAAAGATTAATTGAACATATCCTCTATACAAAGAGCAATTTGTAGCTTTCTTAAAATCGTAAGTGCTGGGCTATTGTGAATGACCACAGGCTGTGACTTGACCACTAGCAATTTAACTGACATCAAGGCTGGGCAGAGAGGTCCACTAAGTCATGGAGACCTTTTTGAAGGGCATTTTTGTTTTTTGCACATTCCCTGACTGATCACATGGATCTGACTTTGCATAGTTTAGAAATGAAAGAGGTTTTTTTCCCCTCCTGCTATCGCCACACTCCATCATTCATTTTCTGTACCATAGACACAGATACTTTGTAAAGGGACTCATTTTTATTTGTCCCCAGTTACCTAGGAATGATTATATTTCTCATAAGTAAGAGGAAAGAAATTATGTAGAAAATTCCATGGGAACACATAAGAGATCGTTTAATCTTTTACTGAAATTCATATTCCAAAGAAGTCTGATTCATAATATATTTACATGCACAGAAATGAAGAGCTTTATTTGACTTAATTAGCAAGGAACATCAGTGTCTGTCAATATTGATTCTTTTTTTTTTTTTTTTACTTTTATATTCCTATCTGATATGGAAATAACCAATTCTGTGATTCTTATTCTTGAAGTATTCTGAGAGTTTGTGTATAATGAGCTTCAAGTACATAAACAAATTTTGATAGCATCTATAGCTCTTCCTTGAACTTCATACATTTGACTGGTATTGTTTTTAGAGTTTTACAAACATGTTAGGCTGATTCCTATCTTTGAAAACCTTCACTCCTGCTGTTCCTTTTAGCTGAAATGCCTCTCTCTCCTTTGTCTGATAAGGGAACACTTACACTATTTTAATCAACGTAGACAAGCTGTCTCCTCTAACAAACCTTTACTTAACATTTATTCCAACTAGGGCTGCATTATTATTTCATGGGCCCTACACAGTTTTGTGGGCACCTTTCTTCATGAAAAAAATTAAAATTTGTATTTTACAATTGAATTGGCATAAAGCTGAATATATTAATATTATATATTGAAAACATTTTTGTTTACCTAAAAGTTACCTTTTTTTCTGATTTTTAAAAGAAATTAAAACATTTTCAAAGACTGCTAAAAAGTGTTATGGGTCCTAGGCACTGTCTACCATGCCTAATAGATAACACGTGTCTATCTGCAAGGGTTAGAATTGATTATTCTTTGGCACCATCATTATTTCTTTTATGTGAGTACCTATGATACATTGTTATATTGTTTACATATTTGTTTTTCAGTCTCCTCTTGATATCTGTTAGCCCCTAGAATACAGGGTATTTGACTAGTTAATTGCTTCTAGTCAATGGGATACCTGGCATGATTTAAGGATAAGCAAATGAATAAACTATGTGGCTTGTTCTGGTAATTTGAAACCTTAGTCATCAAGAAACTCAAATTCATGAGAACACAGCAAGTCTGGACTAAATGAGAATCTTTGTGGCTGCCATATGTGGTAGTTCTTCAGAAAGAGTTGCGATGACTTTTGCTTTGAGAAGATAAAGTAAGACTTACTTTTCCCTATTCCTTTCACTAAGTGCAAGTAGAAAGCTTGCACAAAAAGCCAGACTGGCTAAGGACTTTAGAACACAAGAAACAACACAGTAGTGAGTTCTCAGGATTTTCTTTTTGCTTCAAGTATCTCAGACCTGATATTGGAGAAGCTGGCAGCCACAAATGTAATAAAAACAGACAAAGTAATACCCCAAGAAAAGCCTGCTTGTTCTAGCTAAAGGGCCTGGAAAAGGGTAGCCTGACAAGCCAGACAGCTTTTAGATCAAAACCCTCTTGTCCCCAGCCAAACACCACAGAAAAAAACTGAGGCCCCACCTCCACCTCTGCTAGAAAAGACTGAATTGAGTACTTAGATATCCACCCTTGCCAGCATATAAGAAAGCTCCCAAAACTCTTGCTGGGGTCAAGACAGAGAAGGCCAAGTGGGAAGCCAGAACTTTATTTCTTGATGACCACTGAGTATCTTCCCTCCTATGATGTTAAGAGAGAATATGTGGGAAGCCAGGATTCCTACTCCAACAGGCAGTAATGAGGCATTCCTTCCCATTCCTCACTGGGGTGGTATCAGAGGAAGCCTAATATGAAGTCAGAAATTTTACTACCAATAACAATGCCACCTTCTTGGTGTATCTGTGGTGTATCAGTATCTGTGGAGGCCATCTAGGGGCAGTAATGAGGTACCTCTGTCTCCACCAAGGTGGTATCAGTGGAGGCCTAGTGGGAATGTTGAACTCCACTTCTGCTAAGCAATAACAAGGGGCCCCTCCCTAACCATGTATTATGTGAGACCAAGTGAGAACCTAGACTTCACACACACAGTAACAAGGTGACATTCCTCCCCCACCCGCTTGAGCAGCATCAGGGGAATTACATTAAACACAAGATCAAGAGAAAATTCTGAGCCTTATAATATCCTAAAGTTTAATAAAGAATCACATTTCATACCAAGAATCAAAAATATCTCAAACAAAGTATGAAAACATAATCAAAAGACACCAATGCCAGGATAACATAGATGTTAAAATTATCTGAAAAGGATCATGGAACAACCATCATACAAATGCTTCAGAGGAAAATTAAAAATATCTTTGAAACAAGTGAAAAAACAGTCTCAGCAAAGAAAGTTTTAATTACTGTAACTTTGTAATATATTTTAAAATAGGGAAGTTTGATGCCTCCAGCTTTGTTCTTTTGTTCAAGATTACTTTGGTGATTTGGGGCCTTTTTTGGTCCCACAGGAATTTTAGGACTTTTTTTCTATTTCTGTGAAAAATGCCATTGGAATTTTGATAGGAATTGCATTGAATCTATAGATCATTTTCTGTAGTCTGGACATTTTAACAATACTAATTATTACAATCCATGAACATGGGATGCCTTTTTCTTTTTGGTGTCGTCTTCAATTTCTTTCATCAACATGTACTGGTTTCAATATGCAGATATTTTGCCTCTTTAGTTAAATTTAAGTATTGTATTCTTTTCAATGCTATTGTGAATTGGCTTGTTTTCATCATTTCATTTTTAGATAGTTAATTGTTAGGGTATAGAAACAAAACTAAGGTATGTTTTGTATGGTTAGAGTTTTACTAAGGGTGTTTGTTGTTGTTGTTTGCTGCAGTGAAATGAATGAGAATCTTGCACCATACTAGATTTTGCTGAATAATTTTTCAAAATGGTTGTTCGAAATAGCACATCTTTCACCTGTGTAAAAGAGGATTTGCTGCTCCATATGGCCAACCTGTGATGCTATTAGAGTTTTACCTTTTTCCAGTTTCATGGGTGTGAAACAAAAAATATTATTTTAGTTTTTATAACCTATTAATGAAGTTGTAAATGCTTTCATGTTAGTCATCCATATTTCTTCTTTAAATTGACCATATCCATTTTTCTATTAAGTCGTATAACTTATATAATTTCTATTGTTAGTCTTTTCTAATAATTCCCAGTATTAACTTTATTTTAACATTGATTTGTATTTTTTACATTGTAAATTGCTTTTAAAAATTTGGATTTGTAGCCGGGTGTGGGAGCTCATGCCTGTAATCCCAGCACTTTGGGAAGCCGAGGTGGGTGGATCACGATGTCAAGAGATCAAGACCATCCTGGCCAACATGGTGAAACCCCATCTCTACTAAAAATACAAAAATTAACCTGGCGTTTGGCACACACCTGTAGGTCCCAGCTACTCGGGAGGCTGAAGCGGAAGAATCGCTTGAGCCCGGGAGGCAGATGTTGCAGTGAGCCAAGATTGCGCCACTGCACTCTAGCCTGGTGACAGAGCAAGACTCCATCTCAAAAAAAAAAAAAATTGGATTGGTATAAGAATAGTAAGGTAATCAGTATCTGTATTAAATGATCTTTTGAAATTAAAGCTTAACAAGGAAAATTTCTAAGTAAAAATGGCTAAATAGTAAAATATAAAATATATCATTAATGTTGATGGACTTCTCTGAGTGGTCAAAAACTGTGAAGATATTTGTATCCCATATGAGTAGTCACCAATGAGTGACCTCAGCAGAAGAGAATTTTAAGATCGTGTGGATATGATGACCTATGACCTGTGGATACCAGTCAGCCTCTTTCCCTAGCCACCCCTATCATTGCCCAGTGGGCCTATGAACACAGTGGCCATGGTGGCAGGGATGGAGGCTACACATGGGGTCAACAACATTGACTTCCACTCACCAAGGCTGACCTGGATACTGGCACTGCTGAATGCCCAACTTGCCAGCAGCAGAGACCAACACTGAGCCCTGGTTGTGGCATTGTTCCTTGGGGTGATCAGCCATCTACCTGGTGGCAGGTTGATTATATTGGACCTCTTCCAACATGGAAAGGGCAGAGGTTTGTCCTCACTGAAATAGACACTTACTCTGGATATGGGTTTGCCTATCCATGCAATGCTTCTGCTAAGACTACCATCTGTGGACTTACAGAATGTCTTATGCACCATCATGGTATTCCATACAGCATTGCCTCTGACCAAGGCACTCATTTTTTGGCTAAAGAAGTGCAGCACTGGGCTTATACCAATGGAATTCACTGGTTTTACCATGTTCCCCATCATCCTGAAGCAGCTAGATTGATAGAATGGTGGAATGGCCTTTTGGAGTCACACTTACAATGACAATTTGGTGATAATACTTTGCAGAACTGGGGCAGGGTTCTCCAGAAGGCCATGTATGCTCTGAATCAGCCTCCAATATATGGTACTGTTTGTCCCATAGCCAGGATTCATGGGTCCAGCAATCAAGGGGTAGGAGTGGAAGTGGCACCACTCACCCTCACTCCTAGCAATCCACTAGCAAAATTTTTGCTTCCTGTTCCTGTGACATTATGTTCTGCTAGCCTAGAGGTCTTAGTTCCAGAGGGAGGAACGCTGCCACCAGGAGATACAACAATGACCCCATTAAACTGGAAGTTAAGATTGTCACCTGGACACTTTGGGCTTCTCCTACCTTTAAGTCAACAGGCTAAGAAGGGAGTTACAGTATTGGCTGGGGTGATTGACCTGGACTGTCAAAATGAAATCAATCTGTTACTCCACAATGGATGTGAGGAAGAGCATGCATGGAATACAGGAGATCCATTAGGGTGTCTCTTAGTATTGCCTTGCCCTGTGATTAAGATCAATGGGAAGCTAGAACAACCTAATCCATGGAATACAGGAAATCCATTAGGGTGTCTCTTAGTATTACCATGCCCTGTGATTAAGGTCAGTGGGAAACTACAACACATCAATCCAGGTAGGACTACAAATGGCCCAGACCCTTCAGGAAAAAAGGTTTGTGTCACTCCACAGGAAAAAAAAATCACAACCTGCTAAGGTGCTTGCTGAAGGCAAATGGAATACAGAATGGGTAGTAGAAGAAGATCGTCATCAATACCAGCTACGACCATGTGACCAGCTACAGATATGAGGACAGGAATATTCCTTCTTTGTTAAAAAACATGTTTGTGCATGTATACACTTGTACTAAGAAAATATCTTCATTTTCCTTTTTTCATGTAACATGAGATTTCCTTTATCATGTAACATGAGATTTCTTCACTTCATATCAGCATTTAAGTATTGTTAATTTTATATAATTTGGGTTGGGGATTGGTGCGTTTCCTGTTGTATGAAGGATAGTTGTATTATGTTAGACATAATTATGACCTTATTATTGTCTTTATTTGAAGATTACGTATAATCTCAGGAGATGTGTATGGGTTTAAGTTGACAAGGGATGGACTTGTGATAATTAATACTGAGTGTCAACTTGATTGAAGGATGCAAAATATTAATCCTGGGTATGTATGTGAGGGCATTGCTAAAGGATATTAACATTTGAGTCAGTGGGCTGGGCAAGGCAAACCCACCCTTAATCTGGATGGGCACCATCTAATCAGCTGCCAGTGAATATAAAGCAGGCAGAAAAACCTGAAAAGGTTAGACTGGCCTAGGCTCCCAGCCTGTATCATTTTCACATGCGGGATACTTCCTGCCCTGGAACATCAGACTCCAAGTTCTTCGGTTTTGGAACTCAGACTGGCTCTCCTTGCTCCTCAGCCTGCAAACAGCCTATTGTGGGACATTGTGATCATATGAGTTAACACTTAATAAACTCCCCTTTATATATATATATATATTCCGTTAATTCTGTTTGATTATGTCCCTCTAGAAAACCCTGAACTAAAACAGTTAAGAAATTTTTTTAAATGTCCATACTACCCAAAGAGGTCTGTAGATTCATTGAAATCCCTATCAAAATAAAAACAATTCTAAAATTTATATGGAACCACAAAAGATCTCAAATAGTCAGAGGAATCGAGAAAAAAAGAATAAAACTGAAAGCATTACACTACCTAACTTCAAAATCTATTACAAAGCTATAGTGAACAAAAACAACATAGTCCTGGCATAAAAAATAGACACTTTGACCAATGGAACAGTATAGAGAGCCCAGAAATAAGCCCATATATTTGTGGTCAATTGATTTTCAACAGAGGTGCCAAGAAAGAACTAGTATAGAAAGAATAGTCTCTTCAACGAATGATGTTGGGAAAACTGGATCTACACAAACAGAGAATGAAATTGGACTCTTATTTCACACCATAAACAAATGTTAAAGTGGATTAAACACTTAAACATAAGACCTGACACTGTAACACTACTAGAAGAAAACAGGGGAAATGCTTTACAACCTTGGTCTAGGCAAAGGTATTTTTAGATATGACCCCAAAAGCACAAGTGCAGCAAAATATAAATGGGATTACATCAAACAGAAAAGCTCTGCACAACAAAGGAAATAGAAGAGTTAAGAGACAACCTGCTGATTGGGAGAAACTGTTTTCAAACATAAATCTGATGAGGGGCTAATATTTAAAATATATAAAGAACTCAAAGAACTCAATAGCAATGAAACAACCCAATCTAAAAAAGGGGCAAAGAACCTACGTAGACACTCTCAAAAGAGGACATACAAATGGCCAACAGATAGATACATGTGTATGTATATACTCATCACGGATCATCAGGGAAATACAAATTAAAATCACAATGAGGTATTACTTCATACCTCATTGTTAGAATGGCCATTATAAAAAAGATGAAAGATAATTGTCAGTGAGGGTATGGAGAAAAAAATGCTTGTGCACTGTTGATGGGGATGTAAATTAATATATTCATTCTGGAAAACAGTATGGAGGCTCCTCAGAAAACTAAATAGAGAATTTATATTATCCAGTAATCCCGCTTCTGAGTATATATCCAAAGGAATTGAAATCAGTATGCCAAAAGTATATCTGCATTCTCTCTGTTCACTGCAGCATTATTCACAATAGCCAAGATATTGAAACTACCTAGGTGTCAATCATCAATGAATGGATAAAGAAAATTTGGTGTGTGTGTGTATGTATATACATATACGTACACACATATATATGTAATATTGTAATGGAATACTATTTGGCCTTAAAAAAGGGTGGAAATAAACAACATGGATGAACCTGGAGAGCATCATGCTAAGTAAAATAGGCTAGGAACAGAAAGATAAACACTGCATAATTTCGCTTACATGTGGAATTTTAAAAAGTTGAAATCATAGAAATAGCGAGTAGAATGATGGTTACCAGTAAGTAGCTGGAAGAGGGGGATGGATGGAGAAAGGGGAGAAGTTGATCGAAGGGTGCAAAGTTTCAGTTAGGGAAAATGAGCTTTAATGATTTATTGCACAGAATGGTGATTATAATAAATGATACATTCTATATTTGAAAGTTCCTACAAAATTGGACTTTAAATGTTTTTGTAGTAAAAAATAAGTATATGAGATATTTGTTAATTATCCTGATTTAATCATTTTATATTGTAAACATACATCAAAACACCATATTATACCTCATAAATATATATAACTATTGGTCAGTTAAAGAAAAAGAAGTGGGAGGCAGCTAATGGGAACAGGGCTTGCTTTTGGTGGTTGCATAACATTGTGAAGGTTCTCAATGTCACTGAATTATATTCTTTTTTTTTTTTAATATATACTTTAAGTTCTGGGGTACATGTGCAGATCTGGCAGGATTGTTACATAGGTATGCACATGCCATCGTGGTTTGCTGCCTCCATCCCTCCTTCACCTACATTAGGTATTTATCCTAAAGTTATCCCTCCCTAGCCTATTCTTTAAGATGTTTAATTTTGTGTTGTGTGAATTTCACATCAATAAAAAAAGATGGAAAAAATGAAATTAAAATATAAGCAAAAGACTAGAAGAAAATATTGGAAATATGTATCTGATAAAGATTTGTATATAGAATGTACAAAAAACCTTTACACCTTGAAAATAATAAGATTTTAACCTTACCACAAAACATCGAAATAATTGAATACTTTACAAAGAAGAAATAAAAATGGCTAATAAGCACATAAAAGATGCTCAACATCACTTGTTATTAGCAAAATGAATATTAAAACCACAATGAGATATCATTTCACACCCAGTAGAATGGCTATGATAAAAAAGATAATGAAAATGTCAATGCCAATGTGGAGAAATGGGAACCCTCATACATTGCTGGTGGGAATATAAAATGGCACAACTACTTTGGAAAACATTTTAGTAGTTCTCTTTAAAAAATTAAACATAATTTAATGTATGACCCAGCAATTCTCTTAGGTGTCTATCTGTGAGAAATGAAAATATAGGCTGGGCATGGTGGCTCACACCTGTAATCCCAGCACTTTGGGAGGCTGAGGCGGGTGGATCACCTGAGGTCAGGAGTTTGAGACCAACCTGACTAACATGGAGAAACCCCATCTCTACTAAAAATACAAAAGTTAGCTGGGCGTGGTGGCATGCACCTGTAATCCCAGCTACTTGGGAGGCTGAAGCAGGAGAATCGCTTGAACCTGGAAGGTGGAGGTTGCAGTGACAAGATGGCGCCATTGTACTCCAGCCTGGGCAACAAGAGTGAAATTCCGTCTCAAAAAATAAATAAATAAATAAATAAATCCACACAAAGAATTATATACAGATGTAATTAATATGATTTTCCGCAATTAGATACAACCAAATATTGGACATAGCCAAAAATTCAAAACAATCTAAATTTCTACCAGCTGGTAAAGGTGCAATAGCCATACAATGGAATATTATTTGGCAATTAAAAGGAAAAAAATGATGGAATGTGCTACAATGCGAATGAATCTCAAAAATGTTATGCTAAGTGAAGGAATGCAGAAATAAGAGGTCATGTGTTATATTATTCTTTTCATTTAAAATATCCAGAAAAGGCAAATCTGTAGAGTCAGAAATTAGATTACCTGGCTTTGGGATATGTTGAAGAAATTGATGGTGGGAATTAACAGTAAATGGACTAGATCATTCTTTCAGGGGTGATTAAAAAGTCCTAAAACAGTTTTATAGAAAGTTGCACAATTTGGTAAGTTTTAAAATATTGAATTGTACACTTTGAGTGAATTGGTATATATAAAATACACCTCACTATAGTTACTCCCCTGTGTGTGTGTGTGTGTGTGTGTAGCCTTATACATATAAAAAGCTAGGTTACATTTTGGACCAGAAGAATGAAAATGTGAATTTCATATCCTAAAGCTTGTCTTATATCCTCCACATTATGGTTGTTCTTTATTAATTGCATGGAGAAGCCATCTAAAACACTAGGTGTCTGGTGCCTTTGCTTTTTCTGGTGCTTTGCCCTTCTTGAACATGATTAATATTTAATTTTCCCTTCAGATGTACAGCACTGCATTTGGTTGATGCTAACAGGAAAGTTCATTTATATCATAAATACTAAGTAAATTCTAAGGCATTTGGGTTAAGCAAGGGCAAAATTAAAATAATACACGATTTTCCAATGAATTCAGTGTGTTTTCTACATATAGAGTCCTTTCTTATTATAGAAAATATTAGTTTTCCTAAATCCTAAAATAAAATGGTGAAATAACAGATGTAGTATGGGTATTATTTTATAACAGATAACATCCAATTTTAATTGAAAAAAATTAAGTTGCCTAAAACTTAATTTAAATACTATGATTGGTATGGATTTATAAAGCATATAATATTAAATTTTTTATTGACAAGTGAGGAGTTGATATCTCAAAAGGGAAAGATATGTATTTTAAAGTTTCATTCTGTAAAAGGGCAGGAGGAAACTTAGGAAGGATAGAAATGAAGACATTAACATTAATGTCTGACCTTTAAAAACGTACAGCTAGGCATTCAAATAGACTAGTAGTTCCTATGTTACCTTTCATACTGTAATCAAAATTTACAAGAACTGTTGGTAGGGATGACAAAGGAACAGAACAAATGAAAAATAATAACTTTAAGAGCAGATATCTGAAATGTGCAGTATTGCTTTGGCTAGAGAGTAAAAGATGTAGGATTTTAAAAACTCTGGACTGGAAATTTCATTAAAGCTTAACCACGTCATTGTATTAAGAGGAACCAAAACTAATTGATCTCCTAATATAAGAATATTTTCAGTTCAAAGCAGGCAGATATGTTCTAATAAAATATTTGATTACAGTCTGCTATTGCCCAGCTGCACCTTTCTTGTAAAGTCAGTGAATGTCTTATAAGCTAAATGAAATGTGTTACGGCTTCAATGCTTTGTGTTTGGGTCATACATGGGGCTGAGGGAAACCAGTGAAACAGATCAGTGACATATTAACCCAAAGTTGTTCATGGCTTTGTATTCAATGGAGCAAGGGCAAATAATAGTCAAGGAAGGAAGGAAGCCAGGGATTAGCATCTTGGTACTAAATGTCAGTTTCAAAGGGAGAGGCCAGAGCATAAGCAGACAATTCCCTAGGTTGCAAATGGGGAGGATTAGGCGCAGGTAAGAGAGATTCATGCAGGATGGACAGTAACAAATGTTTTATGTAAGAAATTGTGTGTCATGGCATCAGAGCAGTCTACTGGGATAAGGCACTATGCAGTACCAGGCAATTAGAATTCTGTTCTACTAGCTGAGTGCACAAGGGGCTCCTGACCTGTTTATTAGGAATGTAAAACTATTCATGGCAAGTATATATTATTTGCTTTACATTGGAATGATTATTAGTCTGACTTGACTGTGTTGTAGATCATGGTTTTGCTTTTGTACACAACCTGCTTCTCTAGAAGGTAGCTGCTATTTTTATGTAAGAACCTAAGGGACTTCTCAATATATGGTTCTTATACCCTGCAACCTATTTCTATTTCAGCCTGGACGGTTTTAGACGGTGCAGTCTTGCTCTATGGTGTGAGAAATGGCTGTAGGAAACAACACTCAACGAAGTTATTCCATCATCCCGTGTTTTATATTTGTTGAGGTATGTGGATTTTTAACCTTTATGGACAAACTGAAATAGTAGTAGCAGTTTTTATTCTGATAACTTAGATTATTTTATAAAATTATTTAATTTTATGGTTGATAATTCAATTTTGATGGCACAAATATTGGTAAAGAATTAATAAGCTATACAAAATGTTTCTTAAATAGGTAGTTATAAGAATGTTTTTAAACTTCACCTTTGGGGTACGATAGGTGTTTTATTATATTTCTTCTATTTTCAACAGTGATGTGAATGTTAACTATGAAAGAGAATGAAGCATTTTAATTGTTTATTAAAAAATCAATATCCTGTTTCAGGAAGTCAATAAACCAGGTATTTTACAGATTAGGTTAGTTCATGGTCTTTTGCCTTAGAGCCCAAATAAGGAAAAATAATCTTAGAGTTTACTATCTCCACCGGACATTCTCCTTTAGTGGGATATTGGGAGCTTGTGCAATGTGTGATTTCTTCTTTCCTGAATTACTTTGTTTAGTTGCTCTAACTTTGTGCCAGCAGTTTTTCCAGCATATTTTTGGTTAAATTACCTGAACTCATTTTGTACTGTACCTCTCTTTCTATGTTTGCTATAGAGGAGACCGAGACATAAAATTTTGGGAAATTTGGGAGGAAAAAAACTGCTTTCCAGGTAATCTCAAAATAAGATGTTGATTTGCCAGCAATATTATTGTATCTGCCTTATCAAGAAGACAGGGCGTGTAGTGGATTTTTTTTTATCTGAAAGCTCACACCTAAAATATGACAGCGTAAAGAGTTGGAAAGTAAGCATCCTGAATTTCCTGTCTTGGTAACTGCAAGATAGTCTCTACATCCCAGGAGTGAGCTGTAGCATATTCTGTGTTATGGCATCTTTTTGGCTGACTGTGAAAGAAAGGTGTGTTGATCCACTTTATTATCCATATAAAAACAAAGTTGAGTTAAACCACTATTTACATTAACAAAAATGTACTTTCAGTACATGTGTTGTTTATACAAAGCCTGTGAATCATTTAGACAACTTTTATGTTCTCCAACTTGAAATAACTATATAGTCAGATAATTTTGAACAGTCTGATTTTTGGCCAGATATATGGGTGTTTGGATAATCATTGAGTTTCACCTTACAGACATTGCTTGGTACTTTTAGATGAACAAATATTTCATAATGGTTTATTTTCTGGTGATATTTGAAAGCCTGTTTGTATTGCAGAATCATGTAAAGATAGGAGAGAAAGCTGGTGCAGATATGTTAATATAAACAAAGGTACATATAGACTCAATTTAAGCTAAATCTCTGAAAGGGTAAACAAAGAACTCATCTCTCAACAAGAAACACATATTCTTAATACTCTGCATTTAACTTGCTATACAATGCCAAATTAACTCCATTCAGGCAATAATGATAATTATATATATTGTGGTTTTTGGTTACTGTTCTTTATACTGGAATTGTGATAAAGGGAAAAAATCATTTTTCCTGCTGCTCATGCAAAAAGGTTAAAAGGTATACTAGTACCTTTTTCAGTGTTTGCTTTCTCTTTTGTTATATGAAAAATAATTTTTTTAAGTAGGCTGGGGAAGTTGGGGAATAAGTCATCCATCATCATCTTTATCCTCCCTGTGGCAATTTTATTTTAAATTTTCTTAAGAATCAAGTAGGAAGCAACCCTCAAAGTGAGACGTTTAATTTATTGCTGGAAGCTGTAGTCTCTGAAGATTTTCAGCTCTCTAATGTGTGAATGATGAGCTTTGCCGGTGAAGCAGCAACAAGGGAGATAAATTAGTTCTTCTGTAGCTTACCCTGACACAAACATAAATAGAAGTCTACAAATCTGGGAGAAGAAAGATGGTTTGTTCTTTTTCTTGTTGTATTGTTGTTCTTATTTTGCATGGAAGTTTAGGATATATCAGTGACCTCTCTCAGAAACAGGCAGGAAAAAGGGAAAGGAAGTAGAATACAGAAGAAATTGAGGGGGAAGGAGGTGAATCTCAAAGCGGCTTTCATGATTCTCATGTATTTCACTCATCAAACACTTATTGTTTACCTGCATTATTCTAGGTACTTTAACAAGGATATCAGAAAACTTGGTAAAAAAAAGTGTCAACTTGACCAATGAATATCTTTTTAGTGTTTTTTGATTATGAAAGAATTTAAGCACAGAAAATAAGACATCCCTGCACCTACTACCAGGACAAAAATCTTAAGTGTTTTCCATATCTGCTTCAAATATTTTTGTCAAGAAAAGCAAAATGTTACAGATATGGGCAAAATCCTATTGTCTTGAAGCCGGAGCCATTATATGTATGAAGTTTGGGGCTTCTTTTCCCTACATGATTCCCATGCATGTTTTATGTTTTCCTACATATGTATGTATTCATAAATAACATTTTACAGAAATGATGCTATGCCAGATCTTTCCTTTGCAACTTGCCCTTTCATTCAACATTATGTTTCTGAGATTCATCTATATTGGCAGTTCATTCATTTTAATTGTTGCTATTTATTCTATTGTGCAAATATATATACTGAGGGACGGTTTCATGCATTTGTTTACTTAATATGCTCTTTCACTGTCATAAATGTTTTTGCAGAAAATATTCTTATTTTTGTCTCTGCGTGCCTACATGCAAGAGCTCTCTTAGATTGACACATAGCAGTAGAATTGCTAGGGGATAATTATATTTGCCAGTTGTTTTCTGCTGCATTATAGAAGCAACCTTGATATTTGTATATCAATTTCTTTGAAGAAATTTTAAAAACCTTTATTAGTTTATGGGTATGTCATATAGCCTGTAGTGTTTTTCAGACAATTACATCATCTGTAAGTGGCAGCAGATTTATTTCTTCTTTTCCAGTTGTCATGTTTGTACTTTTTTGCCTTGTCTTATTGCTTTGGTTAAGACCTCCCCTGTAATGTTGGACAGAGGCAGTGGTAGAGAACATTATTGCATTGTTGATGACTTTACAGAAAAATACTTCAGACCGGGTGTGGTGGCTCACGCCTGTAATCCCAGCACTTTGGGAGGCTGAGGTGGGTGGATCATCTTAGGTCAGGAGTTCAGGACCAGCCTAACCAACAGGGAGAAATCCCATCTTTACTAAAAATACAAAATTAGCCAGATATGATGGTGCATGCCTGTAATGCCAGCTACTTGGGAGGCTGAAGCAGGAGAATCACTTGAACCTGGGAGGCAGAGGCGGTGGTGAGCTGAGATCACACCATTGCTCTTTAGCCTGGGCAACAAGAGCAAAACTCTGTCTCAAACAACAACAACAAAAACAACAAATTTTAAATGTTTACTATTGAATTATGAATAAATGTGGACTTTTACTTTCTTCTTGCTCCCTACCATCATCTAATTTTGGTTAATTTGTTTTAATCCCCCATTTCTTTCCTTTATTGGTTATAAATTAGAGATTATATTTCTATTTTTAAAATGACTTTTAAATATTAAATATATATACCTGACAACAGAAACTAAAGTTCATCCATAGCTCCATCATTTTCCTAAACGATCAATGACCATTCTTTGGCTACTTTGAGCTCCTGTATGTCATCCTTCATTTTTATGTTTTCCTTAAATTTTTCACTTTTTTTTCAGTTGGACTTCTTTGAATTTACCTGTATTCGTCAGTTTCTTTTCTTACTATTTCTCTCCTACTTTAATTTCCTCATGAAGTTTATCCTTTAGCAATCCTTTCAGCAAGTCTTGTACTGTCAATGCGGAAAGTCAAACTCTGAAGAGATCTATTCTGAACTAAATGAGTGGCCATGCCCTGTGACAGAGCCCTCAGGAGACCCTGAGAACATGTGCTTAAGGTGCTTAGGGTGAAGCTTGGTTTCATACATTTTAGGGAGACATGAAACATTAATCAAGTACATTTAAGACATACATTGGTTTGGTCCAGAATCATGGAATAACTCGAAGGGGAGAGCTTCCAGGTTATAGGTAGATTTTAAAATTTTCTGATTGGCAGTTGGTTGAAAGAGTCATTATCAATAGAAAGGAATGTCTGGTTTGCTAAGAGGTTATGGAGACCAAAATTTTATCATACAGATGAAGCCTCTACGTAACAGACTCCAGAGAGAATAGATTGTAAATATTTCTTACCAGACTTAAAGTCTGTGTAGATGGTAAATTCTGGTCAGCTTTTCCTGAATTCTAAAGGGAGGAGGGTATAATGAGGCATGTTTGACCCTCCAACCTTGTCATGACTTAAGGGGTTAAATACCCCCGCCCTTTGGTGCTTTGAAATTTCAATATAATATGTCTAGGTGTTAATTTATACTAGCTAGGACTTATTGTGTATCTTGAATATTAACAGTCGTGTTTGTCACTAATTCTGTAAAACTCTCAGCCATTGCTGCCTCCAATATTTTTTCTACAATATCTTTTTGTATCTTCTCATTCTTCCACTCCATCTCTTACCCCATCTTGTTGCTGTTTTTTAATTTCCAGAAATTCTATATGTGTTGTTAAAATTTGTTTTTATAGCCTCATTTTCTTTACTTATAATTTTGTTTCTGTTGTCTTTAGTTACGTTAAATGTATATGTTCTCAGTTTGTCCCATTATCTGAAATCATTGGCATTCTGATCCTCCTGTGTGTTGTGACTGAAGTCTTTAGCTCATGGTGGACTGTTTCCTTATATTTGTGTTTTTTGTTTAGCTTCAGTTTAGCAGAGCTTACTTCTTCTGTAAGGTTCATGTAGATCTTAGGTGTTGAGAGTATCACTTTGGAGGGATTTTGCATAACTGTTTGTTTCCCTAGGGTTTAACTTCTATATTTAGCAACCAAACTTGCAAAGTCTCACACATATAGTCAAAGTTGATCTTTTCTTGTAGTCTTCCTGTACTAGCAGGTGGATTCTATGGAACACTTTCAGTTTACCTGTGAATTGGAAGGGAAGGAGAGAGGAATACCAATGTAGATATTTGCAGTGGAATGTTTTTGTGCCTTTTTTGTGTCATGAATGCATTCATTCATTCCACAAACACTTATTCAGTTACTGCATTTTTCCCCCAGGCATTATATCTTTTGCCCTTTGGGATACTTTACGTTGTAACTACTCTTCTGTAACTTGGATCTCACTAAGTTCTTTGTAGAGCCAGGACTGTTGGGCCACACTTGAAATGTGTGTGACAGATACAGGGTGGGAATGAGACATATACGCTGCTCATAGTGGAATGCTGATATGCATTTTCTTGGTGATTTTAATTGTAAGAGCAGAGTTTTGATGGGGATGTTTTGTTTATCTATGGCAGTTGGTGAGAACAGATGCCAGCTAGCCTCTACAATTCAAAGTTGCTGATGACTGACTGAGGACCCTGCCTGGGACTCACCCAGAAGACTGAAATGGCGGTAGAGAAGCTGCCTGATAATGCCGCAGGCAACAGAAAAGGTCTTATGGGGACCACAAGTCAAGAGCAGCATTGCCCCTGGCAATCCTTGAATTCCTTATAGACCAAAGGAAAAGTTAAGATGCCACTGGAGAGAGAAAAGTTTGTAGATTAGGAGAGGACCTCCAGGAAAAAGCTGAAAGGGAGAGGTTAACAGTGAGAGGAAAGCAGAATGGATGGAGAAGTATATGTAATGGACATGGCAGGCAGTTCTGGAAACCAAATCCTTGAATAATAGATATTCAGAAAAATTTCTCTTTTGTACATCTCCCGGTTGTAGTCCTGGCCAGAGCCCTTAAAAATAAGATAATGATTTTAAGGGCCAGGATATAAACTTTTCTATCACTTATCAGACAGGATCACTAAAATTTCAAGATAGTCCACAATGATATCACTAAAATTTCAAGATAGTCCACAATGATATTTCTGGCCAACAGGTCGTAGCTCTTCACTGCTCTGGTTCTATCACAGCAAGCTGAAACAATGCTGAGCCAGACAAAAGCTAGAGAAGTCAGAAGGAGTAGGAAAAGGAGAAAATTGACAATCTTTAAATAAACACGAGGACATCTATTTTCTCATCCTCATTTTCTTCTCCTTAAATTCATAACATTACTTTTGTTAGAATAAAGGTACTTAAACATACCCAACAAATTAAAAATAGTGATAAAAATTCAAATAGTCTGTTTTTCATTCTTAGTCCTCTTTTTCCCTTCCTTCTGCCTTCCCTTCTTCCTTCTCTCCCATTCCACTAGATATTCTTTCTCTCTTCCTGTTTTCTCCCTCTTTCCTTTTTTCACTGTCATTTCAGCAACACCTCTCATGCTTGAGGCTCTTTTCGCAAAAAGGACTTCTCTGAGGAAAAACACATTGTAATTGGTGAGTGAAACATCTTTAAAACAAGAATGTAAACTTCTTGAGGTCTCTCGTGGCTTCTCACAGCTAATACCGGACACATTTTCCAAAATGCTTAAGACCGAGATGTCCTGTTTGACAGACAATTCCCGGACATCAGTGAATTCCTCTCAAGACAATTTCACCTTGTTTTCTCTGAAACCATTAATAACTCAGTCAAGTCTCTTTTATATGTATTTGTGCTAATAGCAACTCTAAGTGGAGCTTAGTTACCATAGCAGACAATATTAAGTACCAGGAATTGGACAGAATGAATGAAATTGTTGTTTGATGTGTACAGATCTGACAGTTTTATCATTTTGATGGCTGCTCATACTTGGAATTTTTATTACCTACTTTTGACAACTCATTTTTCTCAGCTCAAACCTAGCAGGTGATTGTTATAAACTGCAGCCTGCAGATAAATAATATCATGAAGTTCAGCAAGAACTTGATGATTTCAAGTGTCTTTCTCTGGGGCCAGAACTTCAGGAATTCCATATCGTCCCTTTTGGACACTGAATGCCATTTCATTGCTTCCTTGTTTTCTGTGCCTCAGGTTTTGAAAGACGAATGTCTTGGCTTTGCTTTTTGCCCTTTTGAATCTAAGTCTCAGAAACAGTGCTCAACCTTGTTTCTGAGACTTAGATTTTTACGTTTAAGTAATATAAAGTTAAAGTAACATTTTTACATTTAAGTAACGTAAAGTTTTAAAAAGTCTCTTTTACTTCTTTAGAGAAGTTCTTATTAAAGTATCATAATTTTATGCTTATATAGAATGAAGTGGGAATAGAAGATAATTTGATGTCAAAAGCACAGGGTTTGAGTTCTGGCTCTGCCATTTATTGCTAGTATAAACTTGGGGAAATTCTTTGGACCTCAATTGCTTCATCTGTGAAATGGAAATAAAAATGACTTCCTTATGGGAAGTTTTTAGGGAAAAAATGAGGCAATGTACCTGAAAGTGTTTGCTAAGAGGTGGGCAATTAAATGTTAACATGAAAATAATGAAAAACAACAGTTTCTACCCAGGATAAAAAGATGAAAAATAACCTCCCCCCCACCACACATACACTTGACACCAAGAAATGGAGTCTGTATAGTTTAATCCCTAGAAATACTACATTGCTGGGCTTGAATATTTTTATAATACATATTAAGGTGGTTGCTGAATAAGGTTTCAAACAAAGTAATAAAAATTTTTGAGAGTCTTTTAAATTGGAATGACAAATATAAAGTACTTTTGCATGCGTTTTCTCACTTAAACATCATTTGACTAGTGTTGCAATATTAGAACAAGGATAACACAAACATTCAGATGTCTGTTTCTCATGGTATTGAAATACCAGTGTTAAGTTCTAAAATGAGCTATCATTTCCATCACTCTTTACCACACTGTCTTTAGATGTCCTTCCAATTTAGTGAGTGTTCCTCTGTTCTTCAGCACTGCTACTTTCCAAGTAGAATATTTGGGATCAAGTCCCCTGTTAAAATAAATCATCACAAAGAAGAGAAAAGAGGGAGGACTAAGAAAATGGGCCTGTCCCTAGAGGACAAGGAATTGGGAGAGAAGGAAATAGCGCTCTCAGGGAAATCAGGTGGTTAGACTCCAAGGGAAGGCCTGGGAGTTGAGCCTGGAAATATCCTACCTGCCATGTTCCTCTGTAATTCCCCTACTACTACCTTTTTCTATTTTCCTTAATGGTCTATCCTTCTCTCCCCACCTGGCCCTTTCAGAGATAATAAAGACCCAATCTGACTCTGGGGGGAAATACAAATCTCGTAAGTAAAAGATATACAGCCTCACCAGTAATCTCTAAAATGGTAATAATAATAACTGTAACATACTATGGAAGAATTTTGAATGAGAAGGGATGAAGTCAGAATGAAAGCACCTTTGCTCTCATCAACATTTTAATAAAATAGATAAATCTGCACATATCTTAAGATATGTTATTCAGGTTTCAGATTTTTAAATCCTCTAATATTGGCATTATATCACTAAATAGACCATATCTGACATTTGTATGGTATTTTAGTATAAAACTGGAGTACTAAAAAATCATTAGGATAATATTGACCCTATGCAATAGAAATTCATCTTCACCTTTTAAATTTCAGATAAAAAAGTATAGAGGAATTAATTGATTTGCTTAAGGCTACATTGTCAATAGGTGCTACAGTTGAGATTTAAATGTAACATAAATGCAAATCTTAGATTTCTTCCACTATAAATATGTAGGCAATATATTGGTCTCAGAGTCACATTCAGGAAGTCAACTTTCTCCACTGGATAACAAACATAGATTCAGAAAGTCCTTTCTGATATGCTCATAGAGAAATGTTGAAATATGAGCTTTCTACAATCTGCCTTCCTTTAAGAGCTTAAAGAATATTTTTCTATTTTAATTTAAGTAAATCTCAACTATCTGGAACTCTGGATACAGGCTCATTTTGTTTGATGGAGGTTTAGCTGATAAGAGAAAACTCCTCTGATATCTATAACTGTTAAGTAACATTCATTTAAAAATCTATTTTGAGTGATTTCAAGCATATTCTATATAATAAAAAATAATTACTCAAGTACTTACAACTCAGCTATATAAAATCCTAACATTTTGACATTATTTAGTTCCGATTTAAAATAAAATAATAAAAGCATAACTGATACAGTTGAAGCGCCCGTGAACCCTTCCATAGAGGATCTTGTCTTCCTCTTTGCCTCTGCAGTGATAATCCCCAAGCTGAATTTGATGCGTGTAGTTTTCTAAGATGTGAACAACTTGCTAAAATGCATTTACTTTGTGCCTTAAAGAGTTCAAAATGCTGAGTGCAATTATATTTAGTTTTTTAATGATAAGCTATTAAACACAGGTTGTGATTATAGGCTATCATAGTTGTAGATGTACAGGAAATTGGACCAAATGCATGTATTGACCCAGGCTATGTATTCTAAATTGGCATTTTAAAATAATCTCTGCTAAAACTGATGTTAATAGTTAGTATGTGATAGTTTTGCCATAATAACAGACTATGCCTAAATCTCAGTGGCTTAACACATCACAAGCTGATTTCTGACACTGCCAGTCCCATGTATGTTGGTGTGAGAGCTGTGTTCATCAGAATTACTTGGGGACCCATCCTGTTGGTATCTCTATCTCCACAAGCTTTTATGGTCACTTTGGTAAAGGGAAACAAACAAACATCGTGATTCACAACACAGGCTTTTTAGTTTCATATTTAATTGATATACGCCAGTTCCACTCACATTTCATTAGCCCAAGCAATGGAAATGTGGCCATGCCCCACTTCCAAGAGATTAGGGAATTGCATTCTACAAATATATTGAAAGGAATGAGATTCTTTATAGTCTAAATGACTGCTATGGCTCCCTCATGGTTTAAGCTCTTCCTACTGAAAAGTAAGTCCCAAATCAATGAGATAATAAAAGGTTTTACTTAGACATATTCTAGTTCATAAAGACATTTGCATGTGCTTTTGAGTTTTTCACGCATTAAATAATTTATGTAGTAAGTGGTGCTGATAGAGTTCCCTGTCACTAAAGAGTTCAAGCAGAGACCAGTTTGCCAAGTGGTAGGAGGCTGGAGAGGAGATTCTAGAACTATGTGAGTGACTGGACTAGAAGACCAGTAACATTTCCTCATGACTCTGGGTACCTGTCATTCCAAAGATGACAGTCCTAGTGACAACCATATATGCCAAAATCTCTGGCATCTTTCAGATCCTACCCCAGCTTTCCTCAATCTGCCATCTATTTTGTGTTGTTTTCCAGACCACCGTGTTCCTATGCTATATGCCATGTGGTAACGTCACATGTTTCCTGTAAATTTCCCTGAGAATTAGCATTATAGTACTTTAAACCAAGCATGCTTCATGATGTTGAATGAATATACCAATACTTTGATCTTCATAGAATTTTACATTCTTCCCTTCCCTCGTGGGGCATAAGCGCAGACAACCATTCCAAGATAATGACAGACTCTGAAGTAAACATATTATATTTTTAAGAACTATAAAAGATAGCATCTTGTCTAATGCAATGTATTATTTTGCATAGGTAGCTGGTAAATTCATTTCCTGCTTTGTGATGCATTTTTCTCTTATTGAATTAATCCCTTTTCGAATATAGTAACCATGCTGTCATCGATATGTGTAGCTGGCCAAGGTAGTAGACTATCTCTTGAATGTTAACTCCAAAATTACATGAAGCATAATTTCTAAGCCAATGCAGTGCTATAATAATTTACTTTAAGACAACAACTGACATTCCAATCTATCTCGGAGCTGATAAAAACAGACTTTATAGGAAGTCTGCTTTTAAGAGGATGAAATACAGAATGGCAGTCTGTTGAGAGAGTAGCTTGGTAATGTTTAGCAAATTTTCAAAATTTTGTATTCATTTTAGACCCCAAAAGAACACTCCTAATAATCTATCTTACAGAAACCATGAATATGACAGATTTTGCTGCAAAATAATTTATCAAAAAATTGTTAATGATGGAAAATAAAATTCCCAATATTAAACTATAGAGTATTGGTTTTAAAATTCTTGACCATTTATATAGTGGACCACTATGCATTGATAAAAAATTACATTGTTAAAGATTTAACCTCATGAGAAAATATTCAAATTAGATAGTTAAGTGAATGCAGGATGGAATGGCTTCAAAGTAGTATGTAATCTCAGTTTCCCCAGGCTTCACCAGTACACAAATATAGATGACAGTCATGGTGTCAGTAAGAACTAAAACATCCATATCTATTGCTCAGACCTGTTCACAGAGGATTCTAACAGCTCTACACATTTGCCCGGTTGAGCCTGAGATTTTCACCTGTGTTCGTGAAGCAGTCTCTTGCCTTGTTACCCAGAAAATGAGCTACCTTTGTCTTCATCAACTTTGGTCACGCATATCTGTTTCTTCAAGCAAAGAAAGCATGTAAAGTTGTCTCACCCTGCCATTGCTAGCATTACTTACGGGAGGGTTGCTGATATGGACCCACTAGTAATATACTTTCTCCACACAGAGGCAGGAAGAAGCCCTGCTCCCAAACTTGATGTCTCACTGTTACCTAATATCAGTGGGGTGCTGTGTCTTAAGTTTCTGCCTACAGCCCTTCTTTTCATAGGACCAGACCTGAATCCATGTACTTGTGGAAGGACAAACATTTAAGGCAGACATCCTTGTCTTTTCTGCTATCATTTTTTTCCTTCCACTTTCTCTATGCATATTAATTCATAGAAGTGGTTTTTGCGAACCATCAGATTCAATAACTTCTCAAATATGCCAGGTATGTTAGTCATGGCAGTAGATATTGCAGGCTCCAAGCCAGATAACCTCTCCATTCCAACTGGGCAAAACATGTGAAATGTGATGCCTTTATGGAATTATGTGCCTATCCAATGTATGCCTAGAAAGAAAAGTTATGCACCAAAATCAGTGTCTGTTTCTGGGTGTTGAACTTATATTGCATTTTATCAGAAAAAATAAAGTAACTAGGTTTAAAGACTGCATTAAGTTATCGATGTGTATAGTACAAAATACAGAATTCTTTATACAAAGTTAGATACTGGTAATGTCTTCTGCAATTTGAAAATTATTTATATTTACAAAAAATCCAAAGACTTACGTATCCTTTCTCAGAGCACAATAGAAACAGTGAGAGTAATTTTTTTTCTAACAAACACCTGATTATTTTTACAGCACATTCTATGTGGTTTTCACCAATGCCAAACCTTAGGGAGTATTGCTATAAATAATTATACTCATGTTTCACTTGTCAATCTTGTTTAGGAAAAGGTATTTGAGTACTCTGAATTTCCTTTAAGTTAATAAATTGTTCATTATATAAAAGAAATAGTTTTCCTTATTTAGTTCTAGTACTATATTTTCTACATATACTTGTGTATGTAGCTCTGGCCAGCGTACCCACTGGTGTTCTCATTCTTTGTGGTACATGTTAAATCAGTAAAGAATCTGTGCCCTACTCCTGTCCCCATGAACTTACCACCACCAAAAACATCCCTCCTCGCAGTTAATGATAAAAGCATAGACTCTTAGAGCTAAATGGGCCCTTAGATCACTTACGCAAATCCCTCATTTCAGATTAGGTAACAGATTCATAGAGGTTAAGTAACTCGTCTAAGATCATACAACTGATTTGAACTGAGTTCACAACCAAACCTGCAAGTCTTGATTCTGTCCTGATCAATGACAAATTTAATTTCATATTTATAGCTAAATTTCAAAAGCAGAACTATAAAACTTATTTCAAAATGTTTATGGCAAGAATAATTTCATAATGGGCAGGGTGGTACATCTTCACATACGTAACATGATGAGAGGAGGAGTCTTCAAGAGTAGGAGAGCCTAGTGCCTACCAAGATTCTATAGGAGCTCCAAATCACCTGTCTGAAGGGGTCAGGAAAGCTGACCAGAGAAAGTTACACTTAGACCAATACGTGAAGACCAGTGAGGGGTGAAGGGCTTCAGAAGGAAAGGATAGCTTGGCATGGACCGAGACCTATAAAGGTACTGAGAATTTGAAGAGCTGAAAGGGTTTCAAGGCTAGAGCTTAGAGGATGAGATAGGGAGTAGTGACAGAGGAGACTGGCAAGGTAGAGAGAGGCCAAATCGTGCAGTACCTTACAGGCCATATTATGCAGTTTATTTATCATAGGGGCTTTGGGAAACAAGAGCATTCTTGGGTATTTTGAGGTTAGACCTTACCTGTTGTTATGAGATCAGAGAAGTGGTGCTGAGAACCTGGAGCCATGGGAAGGAGACATGAGCTGAGATTTTCACTATTTACAATAGATACCATCTCCCTTTGGACTGCAGAATATCTTTCTCAGAGAGGAACAAGTATCATGACCCCAGTGCCCTCATTGCCCACTTTCCCTAATACATAGTAGACAGATAAAAATGTGAAAGGAACTCTATGTTATTGAAAAACTTCTGAATATAAGGGATTGCTTTCTGAACTACTATGTCACCCTTTCTTACAATGCAGGAAACTTAAAAACACAATCTCAATGGCTGACCTAACTTTGATGCTTTGCAAAGCTGCTTTAGTTTATCTGCCAGTCCCTGTGGCACAGGCTTGAAAATAGTTTTTTTCCTAAGATTTGTAACCAGCATTTGTAAGTACAATAACTTTATTCTTTGTCCTAATGTCAACTCTTCTGCCCTATTTTCCCCATAAATTTATTCCTTCAGCAGACCATGTGTTAGAAAAATGTGGTCACTCTAGCATAAGGGTATCTGATAATTTTCCTCCTGATGCATGATCTGTTGGATATAGAAGTGATTTGTTTCCCCATATAAGTGATTTTTCAGAATTGGACTGGCAAAGTGCTAACTCAACCATATACTCATTATATTCTTTATGAGCAATGCTTATATTTGAAAAATGAGACAGAAAAATAAGGTACATCTATGACCAAGATAGAGATCTTTATCTCTGAGGTATTAATTAGCCTATATGGAGATAAATTCATAGCCTTTGGTTTCACTTGCACACTTTTTTCTTACTGTGGCACACAGACCACCTGCTTTGGAGTGATTGGAGTTCTTGTTAAAATTCTGAACCTCGCCACTGATTTTAATCAGAATGGGAGGAAAGTAGAGATTTGCATTTTATAAGTTTTTAGGTCATTCCAGTAAAGATTCAGAACTAAATGAATAAAGAACCTCATTTTGAGAAGGTATACCAATAGAGTGTGGGAGATGCTCATTTTCTCATGATCTATCCCCAGGGGCCTTGCAAACAGTTCTGGAACAGATAGGATTCTCTGTCCTCTGGCTGAGGCTGTTCTCCAGCTGTAAGAACATGCTAGGTCAACGAATAGAGTAGACTATAATTGCAGGGGAATTAGCACTCCCAAGAGCAACCCTCAACCAAAGAAATAGGGGTAATGGTAGGTAAATAATCCAGCTTCCTCATTCCTCAGTGTGACAATTCCACAGGTAGTTTGATGTAGTCTTTGAGAGGGTACCTGGGATCACTTCACAAATAAGCTGCTTACACCCACATCACTGTCTCAAAGTTCACTTCATAGGAAACCCAATAAGGCAAAGAATACATACAGAGTAGAAAAACTTTATTCTGACAAAACTAGGTGATAAGATTTGAAGGATAGAGGGCTAAAACAATTTTTAAAGAGATTTGAAGTAAATCTGAGAGCTGTGTGATCCAGGGTACTTATTACTTAATAGAAATTAAGTCAAGTTAGACAATTTCATTATGTATTTTTCATGTTGCGTGCCATTATTTCTGCGTGGGTCCCCATCCTTCTGTGAAATTTAATGTGTTCCACATCCTTCCCAAGCAATGCATTTTAATCATTTGATATTAAACCCTGCAACTTTTCCTTGAGAATATCTTCAGATTTTCTGGAGATAAATATTTTGTATACATTGCATGGAATTTAGATAACTTAAAAATCATTAATTTTCTTTTGATAGTAGATAAAATAATCTCAGAAAAAAGTGAAGACTTTTTTCCCCTGGAAGTACATGTTATTAGATCCAATTTCTTAATCTGTTTGTGCTGCTATTTAAAAAAATAGGATCCTGAGTAAATTATTTAAAGAAAGAAAGTATTTTTCATGGCTCTAGAGACTAGAAAGTCCAAGATCAAAGAGCCAGCAAAGTATTTTTCACGGTTCTGGAGTCTGGAAAGTTCAAGATCAAGCCTGTCTGGAAAGGGCTGCGACCTCTGGAGGGGACAAACACCATGTCCTCACATGACAGGAAGAAGCTCTGGAGTAAGAGAGCATGGTAGTTTAGGGAAAGTTTGGATTTGAGTGTCTGACAAAACTATCTGTATGACCTTCAGCAGGTTACTGACCATCTCGGAGTTTCAGTTTTCTAAACTATGAAAAGCTAATAATAATACCTGCTTTACAAAGCTGTTTTGAGAGTTAAATAGAGCTTTTAAGGTGCCTAGAACCTGGCAGACTACATGCTCAGTAATCATTGGCTCAAAAGATAGTCCAGCTAAAGCCAACATGAAAAAGCCAGCCTTGTATCAGCACAGGGGTGCCCTTCAGGTTTCTTATCACATAGTTTTATTCAGCTTGTTCTATTATATCATTTTATTTAGTAAATCATCTTGGGCTGAGGAATAATTATTTATAGGATTCTGTGTGGTCAACGCCTGTGATCTACAAACACGTGATTGATTTTGGCATGATCCCTAGCTCAGATGAAAGCTCAAAGGGCTGGCTTGTCAACCTAATGACATACACAGAGTTTATTCAATTTGTTTGCTTCCCGCAGAAATTAGTATACTTTGACAGAACTGAATGAAAAGAAAAAAACAGATAGTTTTGACACTCTTCAAACACAAGATGCAAAATAGGGAATTAATCGGGTCCAACCAGTTTGGAGGTTTATGTGCCCACTCTTGCCGCTAAAATACAAGTCTTAGTTGCATGAAATTTTTCCCTTTGGATTGGTCATGCAAACTTGCGTTGTATAAGCAATAACAAATTCTCTGACACGTATTTCCAAGGAAAAATTAAGACCTTCATTGGTTGTTTAATGGGCATAATGTGACTGCTTAGACTATTTGCGAATTTCATGCTATGGAGAATTTCATGCTGAGTTCTTATTGGCAAATTCTACTGTTCATTGTGAGAATCCCTTATTTGTGAAAATGTTTTTTATTGCATACATCCCTTATCCTCCCAAAACATTTTGTCTTCTCTTGTGTTACCTGTATGGTTGCATATGTAGGAGTCTAATCATCCCTCCCTGCCCTCAACCTTTTGAGGGCTAGGGTAATATCATTTCCATCTTTATATCCCTCAAGGCTTGCTATTGAACAGTTTTGTGCACAAACTATATGCTTGTTTTAGATTGGATTCTTCCAGAAGCCAACCCTAAAATGAGGATTTGAATGCAAGTAGTTTATCTGGGTGGTAATCCCAGAAAGTACTACAGAGAGCATGGAAATGGAAATGAAATGAAGCTAATACAGGACGCATTAAAGAGCAGGCTCTCATTGTGGAGAAATGGGGCTCTGGGCATGCTGGAGACTTCTAGGAGGCTGCCAGAATATGCCTCAAAGTTCTCCCAACTGAGGGTAAGGAAGCTGGAATATTTTTCATATGGTAGCTACATTGTTGTTTGAGGTTTATTCCCAGAGGCATTGAATCCTGGGCACTTTGGGTAGCCTTGCATACAGTCAGTGTAGTTCTGAATCTCAGAAAACCCTCAGGCACAGATTCACTCTTGTAAGAAAAAGGTGAGCACCAAGGGACTAGGGCAGGGCACTAGCCGCCTCTGCAGTAATGCTCGATAAACCCCTATTGCACAGAATTGAATGGAAGTTGCCAAGAGTTATGAGAAATGTCAAATAACCCCAAGACCTCAAATCATTGATTTTTTACAAACCTCCTGCAGATACATGTTTTAAACGGTATAAACTCTGTCAGTACTGAATGCTTTGGGAGCAGTGCCTTCTCTAAAAGCAACAAGGCAGTTTTTCTTAGAACACAGTATTCTATTACACTATAGGTATGTCTCATATACCCAGGCTATGTTACAAATGGGGCATTAAAAGTATTAGACTGGTGCAAAAGTCATTGCTGTTTCTGCCATTACTTTTATAGCATACTTTTTATACTTTTTAAACCAAGCTATATGGGATTTCAGCAGAGACCCTAGGGGAAAAAACAAAACAAAACAAAAAAGGTTTCATGATCCTTTTGAAACAGTGCTGAGCCAGGGAATTCGGATTCTAATCTTCATTCTTGCGTAAACTTGTAGCCATGTGGCCTCGGAGAAATCACTTTGAACCTTCTAGACTTCATTTTGCTCATCTGTAAAATGTACATATTGGACACTAAGGTTTCTTCCAGATTCAAGCATAATGATCCTATGAAATAAGGCAATGTGACTTATAAAAGTTATGTGGATCTAGTAGAAATTGGGAGAAAAAATGGACATACATATGTGCAAATACATATACTTCTGTAATATGTGTATAGATGTGTATATTTTTATTTTAAAAATTAATTTTTACTCTAAAACTTAAAAAACAAATTTTATGGCATTCAGAATGTGATTTTCAAATTTTTTTTCTCTTTTTTCCTGAAAGCAAATATTTTCTACCACTTAGACATGAGAATGTGTTTTCCATGTGGGATCAGAATAGGGAAAGGAATTTGAGAAAGAGTTATATCCTTGGTTTTCTTATTACTGGCCTGATTAAGTGGTCTGTAAATATAAGTATCCATGGAAACTCTGTGTGGATACACTAAGACTGCTTCCCCTGCAATGCAAGTTTCTCTTAATTTCCCATTAGTCATCAGAAGCTCAGCAGGATTATACCAGTATAAAAGGATTCCCTATTGTTTAGTGTTGCGAGAGAGAGAGAGAGAGAGAGAGAGAGAGAGAGAGAGAGAGAGGAAAAGAAAGAAAAGAAAAAGAAAGAAAGAAAGAAAGAGATAAAGAAAGAAAGAAAGAAAGAAAGAAAGAAAGAAACCTTGCAGTTTGTTTGCTGATTGTAACCTAGTGTAATTGGAAGATTTTATCCTATTTGTTCTCAAGAAGTAGAGTGGCTTGTAAGGGGTAGTACCAACCAGCTCAAGCCCATTGGAGATTTCTAGACTCACCTGCCCCAACCTCTGTTTCTAGAGGACTTTATGTCACACCATGAATAAGGGAAATCAGGAGTTTCAAGATAAGGATGAAAATCATATTGTACTAGAGATGCCAACAAAAGGCACTTAACATCCTAGATCAGCACTAAACCCAATCATCCCTGGCTTTCGCCTTCCCACCTGGGTGCTCTCCACCTGAATGCCTAGGCTTTGCTGATGTTTGGGTGAAGATGCTGAGTATGATTAGCTCTGGTTTTAAGTTCCAGCCAGCCATGTTGATGAGTATTCTGCATTTTATGGCATTCAGTATGTGATTTGCAATTTTTTTTTCTCTTTTTTCCTGAAAGCAAATATTCTCTACCATTTAGAAACATCTGAATCTGGTCTTTGAGAGGTGAAATTGCATAAAGAAATTGCATAAAAATTCTCAATATATGGAAATGGTAGTTTCCATACATTGAGAAACATATATTGTTTCCATATATTGAGAAAGCAAAGCCACAGCCAGGCTTTTCTTAAAGGGCTAGGCTACTGTGTGCACTTCCCTGGAGACCAGCCCTACTCCAAACTGGGTCTTGAGGGCCCTGGAAGTACTGAATGGGTTTCTAAGCTTCTCTACCACCACTAAGGTGTTGATATTTTCTTACAGGGCTAATATGAATGAGATGCCAAAAGATCTTCAGGTCAAATTCAACTTTCGACTTTTTAAGAACTGAGAACATTTAGGTATATGAGATGCTCACCCCAGTCCACTCTAGTCTACTACAAATTAAAATGATTAAGACTCAATTTTATTAGGGTCCCAAAAAGAAGTTTAGGTTCTCTCTTTGGAGGGAAGGTTTGTGTATTCATTGAGGGAGGAGAGAAGTGTGGTAACCAATTCATTCTATAGTTGCATGTGAATTTTATTTTTGTAGCCTTTAAGGTTCTCATATCTCAAAGTTTTAAGTCCCTATTAGAAGAAAGAATGGAGTCATTACTGCTCACAAAATCCTTATGTATCTGTTAGGGGGCTTAATAAGATCAATGCATGTTTTATTTCTTTTAGCAGGTTATCTTCTTCTATCTTGAAGGTATCAGAGCAGTGCTTTTAAAACTTAAATATGCATGAGAATCACTAGAAGAGTTAAAAATATAGATTCCTGATTCTCCTCTCAAAGACTAGATTCACGAAAAGTGGTTGATTAGAAATTTACATTTTAAATAATTGCCCCACATGATGCTAAATGCAGTTGGCAGGTGGATCTTATTTTCTGAACAAAACTATTTTAGAGACGCTCATATGATAAATGTTTCTGAAAAATCTCTTTACCGAGAAGAGGCCTCGTCAATGCCAGGAATTGGATGTTTCTAAGAAGACATAAATCATGAATAAGTAATGCTTTGCTATCTACAGGAAAGTAAACAGTAGGTGTGAGATGTTCATCTGAAGTCATTGTTGTTATTTGGGGGCATTTATGTATTTAAACATTTTGTTTTGTATGTTCACCTTTTTTGCTGTTTATAAAGTTCATATTGACAAATTCCCTTTAGGTATGGCAAATATAACCATGTAACAGCTCTGTCATGTCACAGACTAGCCTGTGACCTTAAAACTGTTCCATCAGAGATTTTATGTAACAAACATTCATTAAATACATACTTATTGAAACTTTTCTTTGTATTCAGCCCTATGCCAGCCACTGAAGTGATACCATATTTGAACTCTCCTGTAAATGGTCTATGAGTGACCTGTACCTATAGGCTTGTGTAAATATCACAGGCTCAGACAAACATGAGCTTTACTAAAGCAAAGAGGTGCTGCTTGCTTAGTTTTAGTCAGCTACCATAATCTTTCTTATAACTGGGAGGAAGAACATGCTCTGTATCTCCTCAGAGAGAATATCAACTGATGGTGGGAAGAGAGTGTGCCCACAAATTATACCATCACATTTCCCCAAAGATTCTGGCAAATGGGAGAATTGTTAAAGCCTTAGTGAATGTGCAGGATTAGGGGAACTAGCCCATTTCTCAAAAAGCATGGGATTGAAAAGATTTTAAAACTATTGACCTGTAATGATTTCTGGAGATATTTTTAAACTGACTTTGTAAATACAGCAATTGTTTGAAAAATATGTGAATGTTTGAATCCATACTCAGGACAGGAAGATATTCAGGACCGAGTCTTGTTACACACACACACACACTCACACACACACACACACGACTTCCAAGTTCATACTCTCAACCTGATGGTTAACTTTCTGGAAGTTCACCTTTGAGTAAGGACTGCAGGACGACATCTGAAGATGTATAGTAAAATGCCTACTGTTCTGATCTATTAACCTGAGACTCCATTTGTTCTATTCTGCAGCCTGAGCTTTCTCCCAGAGTCTGAGCACTCTGCTTGCTATTTAGGTGTCTTTTCTGTTCTGTGCTTTTGAGTTGTGGGCACATTGTCCAAGCCTCTCTTGCTCCACAGCAAGGTGGCAGAGGTGGGGATGGAGGACAGAATTGGTTTAAACTTGGCTCATTTACCAGCAGAGTCTCTTCTTGAAAAGCGTTGGAAATGAAAATTGATTCAGCTCCCAACTGCAACACCTAGCAAGGTTTTCCTGCTCATCTGTAGACACTGTTGAGTGTCTGTCTATATGTGAGCTAATTATATTTTCCCTGTAACTACTACCTATATCTGAAAGTACTCATTCCTCCAGGACTCAGAGCTTCTTCAAGGAACCACCAGGGCTAAAGAGATTTCAAGCATCACCAGGGCCTTCACATCCTTTGTAATGGCATACAGTGGACCACTAGAGCAACCCCTCCATTGACAAGCCGGGACTTAGAGTGAATATAATCCCGTGACACTTAAATTCTTCCAAAAAGGGACATCATCTACCCCTTTCCACCCTAGGTTGGGAATATAAACATGCAATAAGTACTAAGATATTTTTCCTCTGATTTGCATTACCCTGATTATTTTCCAGATTGTACTTTTTATAATATATAATTCTTAATTTTTTTATTTGCCTACTTTTTTATTGTGTGTGTGTCTATCTTTCATAGACTGTAAGCTCCATGTCAAATTACTCTAAATATTGGCTCAGGGAATGAGTAGATAAACCTTTAAAGAAAAATTTAAATATTCAAATCTTTTCTTTGCCCTCACTTATCCCCCTTTAAAAAATGAAGGAAAATGAGACAGTAAAGGAGCTAGAAGCATTAGACCAGACTACCTGCAGAACTATTACTGCCCTCTATTCTTTAGTTGTACCTAAGCTGGAAGAATTAAGCAAAGCTGTCTTCAAACTCTTTATTCCTTGGTTCAGTTTTTCTCAAAGCCCAAATGGGGATTGGCAGTCTTCGTGCTCTGAGCAATTGGGTATTCTTTTTTCTTGGAGCCAGATGCATTTTTTAGAAAGTCATTCCAGGGGCCTGAGATGAAGTGTGAGTGTGAGAAGTAAGCTGGCTAGGGAGGCTAGAACCTAAGCTCCTTCCCCTAAGTCAGCTCCCCTTATGAGGCTGTATGATACTGGGTCACTCCCATTCACCATGGATAACAAACCCATCGCTAATGGACTGTATCTCAGCATATGAAGTAGTCAAAGACAATTCCTGATAGAACCATTATCTACCTGTGTGGTCCTTCAGGAATTAGAGGAAGAAGAATTCTGTGCCTCTGAGAGATTCTGAAAAAAGAGTGCTTTTGCGGGGACTGGGGGATAGAGTATATATCCAGAAGGAAATTATAACCAGGTAAACAAGACCAGAGGAGGACTTCCAAGAGCCTAAGGAAAGGTCTTAAATGAAAAGTTAGAGGTCCTGTTCTACCTACAAACATATTACATTCAGGTCACACAGTGTTTATCAGGAAGTTCGAGTTCTGATGCTTCTTGCAAAATTGAAAGATCTGGTAACAGTAGGATCACATCCCAGAGAGCAACAATGTCCTGAAGCTGGGTTGCAGCTTCCCCTTTAAATGGAGCATAAACTTTTTTGGTTAACCAAGTCCCATTGCTACCTATTACCTTATATCCTCCCCAATTTTACTCATTTATATTGCTTCCAGTAGGCTGTGAGAATAGCTTGAGGATTTTTAAAGGGACAGTGTGGAAGTGAGTGCACAGTCACTGTTTGCCTAACTCCGTTGGATAGAACCAAAGGCTCTGAGAAGGTGTGGCTGTCACATAGTGATTAAAAGTCATCCAGAGATGCACATGGAGAATGTCTCTTGAAACTGAGCATTTGTCAGTGATGGAGAATTTCCTGGTAAATTTTTCACTCCCTGGTGATTGTTTCCTTGTTAGCATCCTTGGCTTTGCATTTTTGTCAATCTATGCTGATGTCTCTGTAAACACCCTTACCTCTTTTGGACATTACAGCTATTCTTTAATCTTTATGCCTCAACCTTTATTTGTTCCAAATGGCTAAGTAGCTCTCTACTGGAAAATTTGCTTAGTCTCAGCAAATGTGCCTGTTATTAGTTCAGATTAGTTTTGTCAAATCACTGAATATAATATCCTTGGGGCAGAATAAATTAATACATTTGTAAAGGTAATTCCACTAAGGTTTGTTTTTTTTTTTCCCACAGCAGTCAGAAAATGAAATAGAACATTTATACTGGAGCCTTTGGAGTGGTTTTCTAAAAGACCTACAAAAATTCTAATTCATTGTAATTTGGTACCTTTCACATTTAGAAAGACAGATCACGCTGGCCTCTTCCACCTTCTTTAGTGGTTCCCACCGTCAGCCAGGCTAAGAGGAAAACAGGACCTAACTTGGGCGTGCCATTTAGTCTGTCTGTGCCTTGATTTCCTCATTCACTTGCTGTAAATTATTGAAAGCACATGGAGAATATTGGGCAAGAAAAGAGGCCTACCCTCAGCTCAGAAGCTAATAAACTAAAATAATTCACAAAACAAAAAAGAATTGTTTTTCTGAAAGTCGGGTCCGAGACCAGTAGCATCATCATTACCTTGGAATTGTTTAGAAAAGCAAAATCTCAACACCCAGTTCAAACCTAATGAATCAGAAAGTCTGCGGAGTAGGGCCCAGTAGTTCGTATTTTAACAAGCCTTCCAGGTGATTATAACACACCTAAATATTTGAGAATGTGTGTGTTCTGTGTTCCATTTACAGAAACCATACTCAGTTTTTCCACAAAGCTTCCTCTGAAATGAAATGAATAAACTAAGCATGAGTTCTGTAGATTCAAAGAGGTGGGCTTTTTCCTCTGTGAATTTTTCCTGTCTGGCAGATATGTGTGCTGTGTGGATAACTCAACATAGTTATGTTATAGACAGGACCAGCCTTAATTGTGGAATGGATGAAACATCTTTGTTCCTTATCACTCCCTTTAGGGTTGTTTCTTGGATTTCTTAGCTCCTTCAGTCCATCAGCACCTCCACAGCCCAACAATCGGTGCTTCTTCCCTTTATACAACCCCCTTTTCATTGTTTATTCATTAGAAGGTAAGATCAACCAATTCACAATGAGGGACTGATGTTTGTTTTAAACCATGAAGATGAGTAGCGTAAAACCTGCAACACAGTTTGAGAAATTGACACTGCATTTTTCTTGCTAGCCAAAGCATTTGATTTCCACATCAAATCAATGTCAAGGATTCTGACCATTTCAGGTTTGTTCATTTTTCAGCTACTGAGGTAGCCACTCTAAGGAATTACTGCAAGTGTGGATAATTTTTTTAGCGAGAAGTTTTAAAAATAGCACATCAGCTATGTTCTGGGTCACAGCCTCGCTGATCTAATAATTTGCTCTGTCTTCAAGATTGACATTGATTCCTGTAGACAGTTTGATTGTGCAGTGACTGTTAACCCAGGTATGAGCCCAGGAACAATGTTGTCTTAGATGTGAAAAATGAGCCATACTTCCTGGAAGTATATGGATTACTTTCATAACATTGTAAGTTTCTTTCAGATGTAGCATCATTTTTAGAATTATAAAACCAAATATTATGTACATTTTCTATGTCCTGATAACTGCTTTAAGTTATGATCATCAACCATGTTTTGCTAACACTACAAATGGTGGCCGGTGCTGCAATACAATATACAATGGCATTCTGTCATAAACAAAAGTGCCTCTGATTTAGGGGTATATGAATTGCATATACTTTGCAGAAATTAATGTAGCCCCTGTTACTTCCTTAGAACACTGCAGAGAGACCATCTGGTATATGATACAAGAAATGGGGCACCTGTCAATCCTTAATCCAGGGGGCTCAGGGGTTCCCTGGATTCTGTGGTGCTTTGTATGGGAAGTAAGCAGTGGTTAAAGAACAGACTGGGAAGACAAGCCTGTGCCTCGTCATTTCCACCCACTCTCCTGAGTCCTCTGTAGGAGGCACTTGACTTTTCTTTTTCTCATTCTTTATGACAGACTATAAGAGGAATCGTAGTCTCCAATCAATTTTTCTTCAAAATTCGGCTTTGAACATATGAGTATCATGGATTTAACACATTTATGTTGATAATTTTGTTTGTAAAAATGGAGAGGCATTTAAAATCTAGAATTTAGAATGATGGTTTCCATCATTCTCAGCAAACTGACACAAGAACGGAAAACCAGACACCGCATGTTCTCACTCTTAAGTGGGTATTGAACAGTGAGAACACATGGACACAAGGAGGGGAACATCACACACTGGGGTCTGTTGAGGGCTGAGGGGCTAGGGGAACGATAGCAGGGGGTGGGGAGGTTAGGGAGGGATAACATTAGGAGAAATACCTAATACAGGTAACGGGGGGATGGAGGCAGCAAACTACCATGACGTGTATAACTATGTAACAATCCTGCAAGATCTGCACAGGTACCCCAGAACTTAAAGTATAATTTTAAAAAATCTGGAATTTAGAAGAATGCGATCTACTGCGTTATCTTTAGCATGGAAGTTAGGTATCATTCCATTTATAATTGTAATTGTATTTAATGTTATATTCATCCTATTATTATAATTATGGTTTTATTGCTCCTGGTTAATTTCAGAATTAAGATGTTGATACTGAAAATAATATTTAGAAAAGATAGGACTGGGGGTCTCACAAGGGGTCACCTACTCAGTCAGAAATAAGAATCATTAAGATTATAAGAAAAAAAGAAAGGCAGCCCTGCCACCCAGGAGCTGTCCTAGTACTGTCAACTGGGCCTTGTGTTCTCCTGTGAACGCAAGCAATTTCATACACATCATCATCAAACAAGGCCATTCTGTGATCATGATGGATCAAGACAAAAACATGACTACTCTGAATTCACATCTGAAAACAGACGAAACATTGTCGAAATCACAGAATACCAAACTTTTTTTTTTCTTATCTGAGTGACCGAGGTATCTGAGACCACACAGTTACCCTTGGGATGCGTTATCCCTTGCTGCAACAAGCAAACAAAACTTGTTGAACTATAGGGGTATTCTGAGTGGTCTTTGGCCAGAAAATATTCTATAAATGGGCTAATTACTCAGTTGTGTCCATTTGAATTCTACTAGTTAGGCCTACCTCCTTAACACGAGGCCTGGCTTGTTCTTAGAGCAACTCTGTCCCTCTCTGTGATTTCAGTTCTTCTGGGAGATTTATTATTAATGTGCTCATACGATGAAAAGATTTTAGTCCTTTGGACAGAAAGAATAACTTTCTTCTTAGAATCCAAACTAAAAATGGATCTTTCATTTATAAATGATAATAGCTAACAGCTAATACTATGTATCAGACACCGTGTTAAGTATTTTACATAAGTTAACTTATTTTGATCGTTACAACAAGCCTATGAAATATGGACATTATTATTACCTCCACTTTACATATGAGAAAACAAATATAGAGGGGTGAATTAAATCGGCCAAGATTATACAGCTAACGGTGAAGGCAGGGCTCAAATTCAGGTTGTTCTAACACCACATCCTTTGCTTTTTTTTTTTTTTGAGACAGACTCTCTGTCACCCAGCCTAGAGTGCAGTTGTGCCATCTCGTCTCACTGCAACCTCTGCTTCCTGGGCTCAAGTGATTCCACTGCCTCAGCTTCCCTAGTAGCTGGGATTACAGGCATGTGCCACCATGCCCAGCCAATTTTTGTATTTTTAGTAGAGACCTGGGTTTCACCCTGTTGGCCTGGCTGGTTTTAAACTCCTGACCTCAAGTTATCTGCCTGCCTTGGCTTCCCAAAGTTATGGAATTACAAGCATGAGCCACGATGCCTGGCCACATCCTTTGCTCTTAACTCACATTCCATTGCTTTTGAGATGCTTTCTCTATTCTCTGAAATCTGATAGTAGTAAATCAAAATGCCAACTATATACAGGGTAACATACATAATTCCAGAAGATCATAATAGTAATTGTCAAATGGCTACATATTACAATAAATGTAATTTCCAACATCATTCTTCTTAGTACAACAGTTAATGAGGCCAGTGATCAAACTCTTGAGAGGACAATGTACTGTCGTCAGTATATAACTATAGGTTCCAGATTATATAAACAGGTATTGGCAGATGTATGTGTCCCTCTGAGTTATCAAGGATCATTGTATAACTATATAGGAAGTTGTCTTCTTTGAATATGATGGACATATCTATATTGAAAAGAATGAGAGATATCTATAATATGAGCATTGAGTACAAGTGTATTATAATGTTGTCAGTTGTAACGCATTTCCTGTGTAATTCTGTTCCTTCCTGGTAAGAGCTTGGTGCGTATTTATATCTAGAAGTGCTATTCAGTTTGCCCTAGGGTATTTTATTTCTTTTATGCCAGTCATTCTCATTCTTCACTGTTCCCTGCCCATTGTAGTCATAAATATTTTACATAAATTAACTTGTTTTAGTCCTTGTAACAAGCCTAGGAAGTGAATTCTATTATTACCTTCACTTTACAGATGAGGACACTGAAATGCAGAGAGGTGAATTAAACTGTCCAAGATTATTACAGCTAATGGTGAAGCTAGGGTTCAAATTCATAGTGGTTTTATTCCCATCTCATAGGCTACTTGATCATCCCTTTAATGCAAACTTACCACTCTTCTACAGTCTGTCAGAATTTTTATAATAGTTTAGCCATTTTTATACCTCTTCAACCCTTTAAACATTTGATCCATGTTAGTGACTAAATCAAGAGCTTATTTGAATATCCCAAAATGCATAAAATAGTTTGAGTAAGCAACCAGAAAGAAATATAATGCTCACAAATACTTTTTAAAAGCACTATATTAAATTCAAAATAAGGAATCTGTTTAAGTCTTATGTTATGTGGAAATTCTAAGGTTAATAACAAAACAGTAAAAGTGCAGAAGCATATACAATTTATAAATAGGCATTACGTTTCTGTCACTTTTCAGTGTCAACTTTATAAATTAAAATGTATGGTTTCAACATGGTTACTATGTGCTTTCATGTTGATTATCTGGAGCAATCATGGGAAAACCTATGACCACCTAAGCCTTTAGGGTATATCTTAGCATTTTGTTTATAGGATACTCTTTATCAATTCTACTATATACCATTTGGGTTGCAGTTTATTTTTATGATCCTTCCATTACTCCATATTGCCAATCAGATTCTAAAGCTGATGTTTGGTACCTACAAGGAAAATACACTGTGAAAAAGCAGAGGAAACTTAGTTTACTCATAAACACCTCTAATGCAAATGTATCATTGTCTCAATATTATTCACATAAGGTTAAATACTGAAAGGAATAAAGGTTATAATTGAATTTAATTATTTCTTTCATCAGTATCTCATAATGCAAACTTCTATGACTCCTTATATTCATAGAAAGAACCAGAAATGTGGGTCAGATTACAGAGAAGTGTTTGCCTACAGTTTCGATCTCTGAAAAGAATGTGCAATTCAGTCACTCTTGACTGCTCTGTAAGGCCTCCAAAAATATCTGTATAAAGAGATGGATGAGATGACAAGACGGATCCTGGTAATAAAAAGGGGACTTAGGGATTGCTATCACCGAAGGACTGAAAGACTAAGGATTAGGTCAGAAATATTTTTGTTCAAGTCCATTCAAGAATCAATCACATTATGCTGCAGGAATTCTGGGGGAAATTACAATTCGACCTGCTACAGAGGTACTTTTTAACCCTGATGGCTTGTGACTAGCTCCTTATACTCCAGTAACCTTGAGTACATCATGGCACTGCCAACATATTCTAACCTAGCTAGTACATATCCAGCACTTTGCCATGTAACATTAATTTTTAGAGGTTTATTATACATGTGATAGGTGTGTAGATATGTACACATGCACATACACATATACACACATGTGAATGTACTGTGTAATAAAATCAAAAGGCCAGTAGTATTTTAAGACAAAAATCGGGCTTAATTTTTCATGCAGAAAGTCATTAAAAGTTGTTATTTTTGACTTAAATGATAAATATTCCAAAGAACATTTTGCTTAATTTAGAAATATTTCATACTTCTAATTCTATCAGCATTATTCATCAAATTGGTTTGGAAGTCCAACCCTATGCTCTAAAAACTAAATAAAAGTAAACATTGGAAAGAATCTACAAACTATATTACTTTGTAGCTTGAAAAGCTAAAGGAGGGGCCAGGCACAGTGGATCATGCCTGTAATCACAGCACTTGTGGAGGCCAAGGCAGGTGGATCACTCACCTTCAGGAGTTCTAGATCAGCCTGGCCAATGTGGTGAAACCTCGTCTCTACTAGAAATACAAAAATTAGCGGGGCATGTGGTAGCCATTTGTAATCCCAGCTACACAGGAGACTGAGGCAGGAGAATCACTTGAACCTGGGAGGCAGAAGTTGCAATCAGCCGAGATCATGCCACTGTACTCCAGCCTGGGGAACAGAGTAAGACTCCATCAAATCAAAACAAAACAAAGCAAACAAAAAATCCATTTTCTGTCTTTGGGTGGGTTTTACAAAAACAGTCAGTTTTAGTCTTATGAAGGCACCTATTTCTTCATATTAAGGGATGATATTTTGAATTACTCTGGGAATCATGATGATGAATTTTCATATTAGCTGCCTTTTGGCTCATCCTTCCCTTCCCACCCTCTTGTAACCATAATTCTACTCTCTATATCCATGAGTTCATTTTTTATTTTTTACCTCTCACATAGGAATGAGAACATGTGATATTTATCTTTCGGTGCCTGGTTTATTTCATTTCACAAAATGTCCTCCAGTTCCATCCATATTGGTGAAAATCATAGAATTTTATTTTTATGGCTGAATAATATACCATGGTGTATATGTATCACATTCCCTTTGTCCATTCATCTGCTGATGGACACTTAGGTTGCTTCCAAATCTTAGCTATGTTGAATAATGCTGCAGTAAACATGGGAGTGTGGTTATCTCTTTGATACACTGATTTTCCTTCCTTTTGGATATGCATCAGCAGTGGGATTGCGGGATCATATGATAGTTCCAATTTTAGTTTTTTGAGGAACCTCCATACTGTTCTCTGTAGTGGTTGTACGAATTTACAATCCCACCAACAGTGTGTGAAGGTTCCCTTTTCTCTACATCCTCACTAGTAGTGGTTATTGCCTGTCATCATTTCCTTGCCAGCGTTGATTTTGCCTATTTTTTGGCTAAAAGCCACTTTAACTGATGGGAGATGTATCTTATTGGAGTTTTAATTTGCATTTATTTGATGATTACTGATGTTGAACACTTTTAAAATGTACCTGTTGGCCATTTGTATGTTGTCTTTTGAGAAATGTCTATTCAGATCTTTTGCCCATTTTGACTGGATTATTTGTTGTTTGTTTCCTTTATCCTATTGAGTTGTTTGAACACCTTAGATAGACTGGTTATTTGCACTTCATCAGACAGGTACTATGTAAATACTTTCTCCCATTCCGAGTGTTGGCTGTTCATTTTGCTGATTGATTCCTTTGCTATTCAGAAGCTTTTTAGATTAATGTGATCCCATTTGACAGAGCTGTTTGAAAATTCATTTACAAAATGAATTTTACAAAAGCAAATAAATATTTTGAAAAGAAACAGAAATTAGGAAGAGTATCTGCCCTTAATGGCATTTAAGGTATTTACATCAGCAAATAAAATACAAAGCTAAAGTAGGATTTGTCAACATCAGCACCATTGATAATTGGAGCCAGAAAATTTTTTATTGTGGGTGCTGTCCTGTGTGCTGCAGCATGTTCAGTGGCATCCGTGGCCTCTACTCCACTCATCAGATGCCTGTAGCACTTTCTCCTTCAGTTGTGATGACCAAAAATGTCCCCTTAGGAGCAAAATTACTCCTGGTTGAGAACCACTGAGCTAAAGAACAAAAAATAAAATCAGAAATTAATGAAATATATTGAAAAGCTCAAAAATTGACCAGTTATATATAAGAAATTCATTTATGGTAAGATAAGTATTACTAAGCAATGAATAAGGAAAATATTTACAATTGGAATTGTGATTCTCAATTTTAAAACAGATTAACATATAACCCATATTTAATACTATACATTAAAGTAAATGTTATGAATAAAATTAAATATATGAAGTGATATTATTAAACAACCAGAAGAGAATAGATTCGACTGTCTGATCTTTGGGGTAGTAATCAATAAAATAAATTAAAAAAAAAAAAATTTAAAAAAAAAAAAAAAAAAAAAAAAACACTGCCCTGCTTTAAAAAAAAAAACAGTGTTTTGACATGAATGTCATAACTAAAAAGGGAAATTATAGACAAGATATTTTAACCTGTTATAACAGATTTAGGATTAAATATATATACCAAGGGTCAGCAAACATTTTTGGTAAATGAGCAAATGATAATGTTTTAGGCTTTGTGGGCAAGGACAGTTTCATGGACTTGTGACCTGCAAATGGTTGAAACTTCTGTTTTCACTGTCTTAACATTCTCAAAAGTTGTTTAACAAGGGGTTCCACATGCTCAATTTTTACTAGACCCTGTAAATTACTGGACCCACAGGTAGAAGTAGACTCTGGACCCTGTAAGTTGATGGGACCCACAGGTAGAAGTGACTATACAATTTCAATATTATTATTTGGCCCTTTACAATCTCTATGGAAACTATTAAATTCTGTTGTTGTAGTATACAACGGGAGCCATACATAATACATAAATGAATGAGTGTGGAAATATTCCAATAAAATTGTATCTATAACAACAGGCAGTAGACCAGGTTTGGCCCATAAGCCATAGTTTATTGATTCTTTGTCTATATGATATAGAAGTTTTATAGAAATTGAAAACCATATATTAATGAATTGTCTAACCTCAGTAATTCTTAAACAATTACCTATTAACAGAAAACGGCCATTGAAATAATATAGACTTAAAATAATAAATTTCTATGTTAATAAAATCATGGTAAACCTAGTATCTCAAGAAATGTTCACTCCAAGCATAATTTTGGAAAACATTTGAAGAACACATTTGAAGAATTAGATATATACTTTTAAAAGACACTTACCCTTTGATTCAGTAACTTCACTCCTAGGAATTTATCTCAAGAAATAAATCAAAAGTAGAAAATGCTACATACATGAAAATATTCACTAGTTTTTTTAAAAAAAGATGAAAAACTGAAAACCATATAAATATCATATAACACAAGTATGCCCAATTCAAGTATGATCTATCAGTTTTTTGGAAGAATATACTATTCTTGATAGTATATCACGAATATACTATCAATGTGGATCAAAAATGATCCACATTGGGAATACCAGATAGCAACATGGAAAGTGTTTTTAGTATTCTATTAACTGGAAAGAATAGGCAATAACATCTGTCAATGCTGTATTTGCAAAAATGTAAAAACTATTATGTGCATAATGATAAGTACCAGAAGAAACCAGAGACGAAAGAATCAGAATACAGTCTCTGAGTTCCAGCTCTGGCACCAGTCTAGTTCTCAGCTGGATGTGTGGCTCTGCCTTGTTTGACACCGCTTGGCATGACCCTGAGCGAGGTACTTGACCTCTCTATGACTCAGTTTCCTTGTCTACAAAATAGATGTAGATAACATTTTAATCCCTATCTCATAAGGATGTGACCCTTAAATGAAAAAATATATAGGGCATAGTGCAGTGCTTTGCCCATAGTAAGCTTTCAAATGTTAGCTATTATTGTTATTGTTAAGATTTTTATTAGCAGAGAATGGGAAATTAAAAGTTTATTTCATTTTTAGTTCAGCTGTTTGCATGTTATTTGTGCAGTTAAAGAAACTTCTGACAGCTGTCTTTTAAAATGTAATGATTAAGACTACAGCAATCTCAGCAGGTAGCAAACTAAAACCATTAAAACATGGATAATAAAAAGACTATTATAAAGATTTCACCCGTAGAAATGAGAAAAGAATTACTGAAATGCTTTCAAATAAGTGGCTAAGGAAAGTCACGGAGACAATTAAAATGAGCACAGGGAAAAAGGTAATGAGCGGTGATAATTCAAGCTGCCACCAGATACATGTACACATGCACACTCACACACATCTATATGTCCTTTAGGGAAATTGACTAAGTCAGCAGAGGAACAGAAAAAAAGATAGTTATTAGACTGGTCATGTCATGAACACACTCCTCCATCCAGCTTCTCCCCTACTGGGAAAGGGGAAGAGAAGTCACAGCATCAGCATTAATGTCACGGAAGCTTTGCTGTTCAAGCTTGCCCTTGCCTTTCCCTTGTCCTCACCTCTCACTGAAGGTGGATGGGGCTCCCAGACACTGTAGATGGATGGTCTGTGGGGGTTGGCAGTTGGGTTACTTCAAGCAATTCTGTCCCATGTCTAGGAGGTGGGTACCTGACACTGAATTCACTCCAGCCACCCGGTGCGTGAGAAAAGAAGCATTTAATGCTGAAATCTGAAATATTCTGCAACTTCATGACAATTATCCATGCTACAAAGGGCCAGATTATGATTTTGTTGTTCTCTGTTATATCTAGGAATATCTGTTAGACTGAACTAGGTGGTGTTCTATTTCCTCACCATGGCAGAATTTGCAAATTCTCTTGGCACAGAGATGTTTAGGTGTATTTTTTAGTATAAAACGGTGTAATCCCTACAGGAAGTCAGTAGCTCGTTAATGACACTAAGATGTTTTACTTCTCGTGGTATGAAGTTCTCAACATTTTGACCGTGCTGCACCTCACAATACTTAAAGATGCAGGGAGCATGTGTTCTGAGATTGTGTCTTGCTCCATACCCACCTGAACAGTATTTATCCTCTTTTTGCTATGCTGCAATCGGCTCTAATTGAGTGATCGAGCTCACACTTTCTAGGGCTCCATAATCTATACATTACCTCAGCTGGGCTTTTATAACCTTCATTTACTCTGAAATTCACAGGTAGAACTCTCATAGCCTTGGCAGAGAGTCAGGGAATCCCTCTGTTTTGTCCCTTATTGTTACCGTCTTATGTGCTTGCTCACTGTGCCAATGTCCTTTTTTCATTTCCCTGTAGTGTTTTGGCAGAAACAATGGACGCCTCAATTTGATCACTTCACTGACATCAGTAGATGTGTCCTCTAGATCTGGGTTTCTTAACTTTGCCATTAGTGATGTTTGGGGCTAGATAATTCTTGGTTATGTGTGGTTGCAGGGGAAAGGGGTGCTGCGTTGTACATCGTAGGATGTAAACAGCATCCTTGGCCCCGATCCACTAAATGCCTTGAACTGGAACAACCCAAAATGCCTCCAGACATTGCCAAATGTCCACTGAGGGGCAAAATGGCTTCAATTGAGAACCACTCTTCTAGATGATACTTCTATATTACCTTCTAACCACTTTTATGTTAAAAATGTCATTTGAGCACAGTGGTTTACATGTATTCCTCATTATTCATCACCTCAACTATAAAAGGATACGATTAAACCTTTTCTTTCAGATGAGGAGATTGAGGTCCTGCCAAGTGATACACAGTTAATAAGCAGCAATATCAGGAAAACTTATTTCAAACTGATTGCTTTATATAATCTAATAGTCCAGATGGATACAGGCTTCAGAAAAGGCTTGATCCAGCAGTACAAAGACATTAAATGTGAACTTTATCCCCTCATACTCCTCTCACCTAATTTAATTTCTTAACTGCCTTTCTTTATCTTCATGTTTCACACCATGGCCTAGCAGCTCTAGACTTTCCCCTTATGGTAGTAGTTCATGTCATACAGCTTCACAATACCCCATCCAAAAAGAAGACACTTTTGTGGTAGCTCTACAGAAAGTTAACTCTGTTTCCTCTTACGCTTCAGAAAATATTTCATTGGTTCTCACTGAGTTATATGCCCATCTCTGAACCAATAGTTGCAGCTAGAAGGTTGAATATGTTGTTGGCTTTAGCCAATGAACGGTCTACCCTAGAGCAATGGATAGGGTTAATCCCCCTCAAACTATGTACCCAAGGTGAGAAGTGGTTTTTCAAGGGATGTTAGAAGTATAATCCCAGAAGATGAAGACATGGATGCTGGGTTGGGGACAAATAACATGCTTCTACCCCGATTTTGTTAACATTCCTCCTACACTTGATCATTTTCGTTATTTAACACTACCCTCTCCCTGTTCTATTTTTGCAACTTTACCATAGCCCTGTTTTCTTTTTTTCCTATCTTTCCATAAGTTACTGGGGTACAGGTGTATTAGGTTGCATGAGTAAGTTATTTCGTGGTCATCTGTAAGATCCTGGTGCACCATCATCTGAGCAGTATGTGCTGCACCATATTTGTCTTTTATCCCTTGCCCCTCTCCCACTCTTCTCCCCAAGTCCCCAAAGTCCATTGTGTCATTCTTATCATAGGCCTGTTTTCTTTGGTTGACATTGCTGGAAACTCCTTGAGATAAGTGTTCAGGGACACCCCATTAGTCAGGAAAGAACAGTATGGTGGACCCAGATCCATGGGTCCCACCCTGCTCTTTGGTGAGGCTTTCCCAGCTGGCTCCTATGGAATGGCTTGAACCTCTGGCTCACAGGGACTCCTTGAAGGGCAGAGCCAGACTGAACCCCCTGCAAGTAACACAGCACTTCATTCTTCCAGGGGAAAAGAAAGGAACTTACCTTTTTTGAGCGCTTACTGCATGCCACACCAGTCACATACACCATGTTCTTTCCTACAACCTCCCTGAGGTAAGTATTGCTATCCCACTTTACAAATGAGCAAATGGAAGCTCAGAGAGGTGAAATAACTTTCCCCAAATTATACCACCTGCAGGAAACAGTACACAGATTCACACTGATGACTGCTTCACTCTGAAGCCTGTGCTTTTGTCTCCAAAAGTGAACATCTTAGAAGAATATACATTTACAAAGAATATACATTTGCTAAGAATCGGTTACTTATCAGGCAATGTGCTCAACACTGCTTGAATAAGACAGAACACAAAGCCTTTTCCCTTTTCCCAAGGATTAAATGAATGGAAGAAGGAAAGAAAATAGGAAAGAGAAAACCCCTGTGTAATGGAGGGATCCTTAGCCATTCTAGTAGTAAAGAAACCATGTAGAAAATCAGCATCAACGTATAACAACAGCATCTGTAGCAATGGTAAAACAATTTCTTCACCAGGAGTGTAATGCGTGACTTCTTTAGGTAATGACACCAAGTCCTCAGAGAAATTAGCAGCAGCTGGGGCAGCCCTGCAGCAACTTGGTAATTGAAGTAACACCCGGGAAACTGGGCAAGCCAGCACTATGTACACGGTCCCATTATAAGGTGACTCAGCTCTCCCCTCAGGTTGGTGTGTCCTAGGGGAATTCCTGTTAGGCGATGTGCCAATACACACCAGCATGGTTTTTGCTAAAAGGCAAATGCTGCAGTCTACCATTTTTCCATCATGTCTCAGAGAATATGGGCAATTGTATGTGATTTGGCTTGTTCTACAGCTAGTTTAGAGCAGGAGCCCTCAAATTGGGTTCTGCAGAGGTCTAGCCTTCTGAGAGAGAGCCTTAAAGATGGTATGAGGTGGGGCCAGGAGGGAGCCTGTGTGCTTTTTCTTCACTGCTTCTCCTGGGGTATCTCCGCTTCAGTATGTTTCTAATACTGGAGTTCTATGTCAGATTGTGTCTGTGAAGTACATTTTACACTAACAAAGGTTTAAAAGCCATATTCCTAGAAGGAAGCACATATCTGCCTCTGAAATGCCTAAGTTATTCTGAGAATGACAGATCCCAAAACAATATGGAAATCAACTGCTGTGGAGGACACCAGCTGTTGGTGGCAAGTCTCTCCTGAGTTTGCATAGGAACAATAGTTTGTTGATATACAATAGTGTGGGCCACAACATTAAAAAAACAGAATTTCAAGAATTTGTTTGAGATGATTCATCATAAAGTGACCCCACCCCATGATATTAGATCCTTTCATTTATTTACCCACAGCCAACAGGACCTATAGTGATATATTCTAAGTAAAGCACCAGGACTTTAAGTGTTTGGGTTTTCTATTCCAACTGGTGACATTCAAAGGAGGCTACAGACTACCTCTCTCCCAACCTACCACCTAAGAGTGTGAAGAAATGCATTTAAGACATGGACTGGGGCCAGGTGCAGTGGCTCACATGGGTAATCCCTGTGCTGTGGGAGACTGAGGTGGGAAGATTATTTGAGGCCAGGAGTTTGAGAGTAACCTGGGCAACAAAGTGAGACCCCATCTCTACAAAAAAAAATTAAGAAAAAATTTTAGCTGGGCACCATGAGATGAACCTGTAGTGCCAGCTGCTTGGGAGGGTGAAGTGGGAGGATTGCTTGTGCTCAGGAGTTTGAGCTTTCAGTGAGCTATGATGGCACCACTGCACTCCAGCCTGGGTGACAGAGTAAGACCCTATTTCAAAAAAAAAAAAAAAAAAAAAAGACATGGGGAAATTATGCTATATTTTGAGATAACTTGAGTTCTCCTGAGAAGTAATGAAATGGCATTTGTGTAAAATCAAACAACTGATCACTTTACTTCTGTCAATTTAAAGAAAATGATGTATGAATATTGATATGGTTGGGCTTTGTGTCCCCACCCAAATCTCATCTTGAATTGTAATCCACATAAGCCCCACATGTCACGGGAGAGACCAGGTGGAGGTAATTGAACACATTGAGCTCTTTCTGAGTGCTCTTGGACCTAGGGTTGGGGTTTATAAACAGAATAGGGGAGATCTGAGGGTGCAATGCTATTTGAAAACGCAGGTCTTCAAATAACATTGCCTCATTACAATGTTGATGAGGGAAAAAAATTGATTCCTGGTCAGTGCTGTGGTCTGGTTGAAGTTTGCATACTTTCTCCATGTCTGTGGGTTTCCTCTGGGTACTCTGCCTTCCTTTCACATCCCAAAGCTGCGCACATTAGGTGAATTGGTGATGCTACGTGGTCCCAGTCTGAGAGTATGGGTATGGTGTGAGGGCACCTTTCCATGGGATGGCGTCCTGTCTGGGCTGGTTCTTGCCTTGCACCCTGAGTTGCTGGGATAAATAATACCAACCCTCAACCCTGAGTATATAATTATCTTTTTATTAATATTTCTTAAATGTATGTAAAATTTACATTTCTTGCAATGCTTAATATTTTAAGTGTTTTGATATCTTGCTTTGGAAGCTTGGTGATAGTTTTGTAACCGGAAATGTGCCATAGGCACTTAGCTCTAGTTTATATCAATTAGGCTACGGTAAAATTGGCTTTGTTATACATCATTTTGCTGAGAGTCACAGTTTCCAAGATCTTGTTGATGATAAGTGAGGATTTACCATGTTAGTATGTTTGTTAATTCATGCATGTTAGCATGAATTTGTGTTTGTGCAGGAATCTGTCATTTGGACTCATTTAAGGAATGAATTTTGCCAGCAATTCCTCCTTAAGTGAGAAGAATCATTAAGTCAATTTCTTTAGAGTACATGACATCTTTAATGTTTCTTATGGCCCATTGGTGGAGTGAAATATTACCACTGCTCACACTGTGGCTTCCCTAAAATAGCAGGCACTGCAGATGGATTTAACAAGAGCCATGCCTCACCTCTCTGTGCAGGGTTGACTGGCTCATTCCAATTCCACACAGCTCACCCAAAGCAAGAGCTGGACCACTGCCATACAAGGATTCACCCATAAATTCCTGTTTTCCAGAATTTCTCATCCCAATTGCAGAAACTTGTGCAGCGGAACATGAAGCAGGAACATGCAGTGAAAATAACTCCAAATGAACAAAGAAAGAAGGGCCCAAAGCAGTCAGACTGTGATGGTTTTGAAATGTCACACACCCATGCTTATACATTGTGTTCACTCTTAGAGGCTTCTTACACCCAGTTACCATTATCCCTCACCCCCTGCTGTCCCCTCTGTCTGTCTAACCAAGCAATATAATTTAAATGTGTCAGATATTAGAGACAGTGATTTGGTGATCATTAAGATGCTTTGTAAAAATGATAGATCCTCTTCTTTTTACCAAACCAGTTGTCAATATTGAGGCTTAGAGGATGTTTAGGATCAACCCATCAATACCCCTTAGTTTGCATCTGGGGAGACTGAGGCCCACAGAGATTAAAGTCATTTTTCCTAGATCATACAGTAAGTGAGAAAACTAAGGTCTAACCTCAGGTGTCCTGACTCCCAATTCAATGTTCTTTCTACAGAACCAAAGAATCCATGGCTTATTTTCATAACTTTTCAATCTCATTTCCTGAGCTTACCCTCCGACACAATGGTTTAGCTGCTTGCACTATGAACAACTATCATGGTAGCTTTTCCCAAAGGTGGTTTTCCTGGGAATCCTTTTGCTTATGTGGCAGAACAATATTTAGATAAATTAATTTGTGCACACATGTGTGTTTATTTCCTCTCTCACTCATCTCATCTCATTCCATTTCAATACCAAGCAAGTAGCCAGGGCTAGAGTGTGCCTTATTAATTACAGAGATATATGCCAAGGGAAACAGCTGAAGCTACTGAACGTTACTGATTGTTCTTGTTGTCTTAGGCTGTTTTTGCTACTATAACAAACGGCCATTAGACTGGGTGGCTTATAAACAAAAGAAATTTATTTTTCATAGTTCTGAAAGCAGGGAAGTCCAAGATCAAGGCATTGGTAGGTTCAGTGTCTGGTGAGGGCCCTCTTTCTAGTTCATAGATAACTGTTTTCTCCCTGTGTTCTTATGTGGCAGAAAGGAATGAGAGAGCTTGCTGGGTCTCTTATAAAGGAACTAATCCCACTGATGACGGCTTCAACCCCAAGACCTAATTACTTCCCAAAGATCTCACCTCCTAAGACCATCCCTTGGAGGCTGGGATTTCAACATGTAAATGTGAGGAAAACACAAACATTTAAACCCCAGCACTTGTGTTTTATCAAAGCTTATATTCTTTAAAGTGGTTATCCTGGGGTACCTGAAGGGGCAGGAAGAGAAGAGGCATGTCCTTGAGGGTCAGAAGGGAGAAAGAAGAAGCATATTCTCCAAAACTAGAAAAGAGAAACAAAATGGGTAGGTCTTTCTATTAATGGAGACATACGTCCTCTTGGGTGGCAGGTCTTCTGTGAGGTAGGAGGACCTCAAAGGTGATGACCACATGGGAGCACCAAAGGAGTCTGGACCTTGGACCCTGCAGCTCCAAGCCCCAGGAAAGGTCCTGTGCCCTAATTGTGACACAGAAGCAGCAGAGCCATGGGAACTTGAAGGAATTGTGTGGGCTGCACACAAAGTGTTGCAGAGCTAACCAGTATAGATCAGCACCTTGAGGGCCTCCTTGATGCACTAGGTCCCGTAGAGGAGCCCCAATAATCACAACTGGGAATACATTTCCTATGGCCTAATGTGATGGTGGCTTCAGTGCCAGATATACATTGACTTTAAAAAGTGGAGAAATATAAAAGTGCTCCTTTTTCTCTGCAACCTCACCAGCATCTGTTGTTTCTGGACTTTTTAATAATTGCCATTCTGACTTGCATGAGATGGCATATTATTGCGGCTTTGATTTGTATTTATCTAATCATCAGTGATGTTGAGCTTTTCTTCATATGTTTGTTGACCACATGAATGTCTTCTTTTGAGAAGTGTCTGTTCATGTCCTTTGCCACTTTTTAATGGGGTTGTTCTTTTCTTGTAAATTCGTTTAACTCCTAGTAGACTCTGGATATTAGATGGATAGTTTGCAAAAATTTTTCTCCCATTCTGTATGTTGTCTGTTCACTCTGATGATCGTTTCTTTTTCTGTGCAAAAGCTCTTTAATTAGATTTCCATTTGTCAATTTTTGCTTTCATTGCTATTGCTTTTGGAGCTTTAATCATGAAATCTTTGCCCATGCCTAAATCCTGAATGGTATTGTCCAGTTTTCCTTCTAGGGTTTTTATAGTTATGGGTTTTACATTTAATCTATCTTGAGTTAATTTTTGTATAAGCTTTAAGGAAGAGGTCCAGTTTCAATTTTCTGCATATAGGTAATGAGTTCTCCCAGGACTATTTATTAAATAGGGAATCCTTTCTCTGTTGCTTATTTTTGTCAGATTTGTTGAAGATCAGATGGTTGTCAGTGTGTGGTCTCATTTCTCAGTTCTCTATTCTGTTGCATTGGTCTATGTGTCTGTTTTGGTACCAGTACCATGCTGTTTTGGTTTCTATAGCCTTAGTTCCACCATTGTGGAAGACAGTGTGGCGATTCCTCAACGGTCTAGAACCAGAAATACCAGTTGATTCAGTAATCACATGACAGGGACTATAAGGTATATAAATCATTTTATTATAAAAATACATGCATGCATATGTTCATTGCAGCACTATTCACAATAGCAAAGACATGGAATAAACCTAAATACCTATCAGTGGCAGACTGGATAAAGAAAATGGGGTACATATACACCATGGAATACTTTGCAGCCATAAAAGGGAATGAGATGGTGTCCTTTACAGGGACACGGATGGAGCTGGAAGCCATTATCATCAGCAAACTAAAGCAGGAACAGAAAACCAAACACCACATGTTCTCACTTACAAATGGGAGCTGAACAATGAGAACGCGTGGACACATCGGGGGAACAGCACACACTGAGGTCTGTCTAGCAGGGGTGGTGGTGGGAAGGAGAACATCAGGGATAATAGCTGATGGATGCTGGACTTAATACCTGGGTGATGTGTTAATGTGTGCAGCAAACCACCATAAAACACATTTACATATGTAACATACCTGCACATGTACCTCAGAACTTAAAATAAATGTTGAAGGGAAAAAAAGAAAAAAGAAAGAAATGGGTTATTCTAACACCTCAGTTTAGAGGCAAGATTTATATTATTTACATTGGTATTAAAAATTTTATCATTAAGCAAGTGTAGGTATTACATTTACCTCAATAACTGGAATCTTAGCAACATTAAGTGTATAAAAAAAGCCCATCTTCAAAACTAATAATTTGCCTCTGATGATGTCTGTTTATGATGACATATTTTGCCCGTTCTATGAGGCCTTTTCTGACCAGACACACCCTTCTCTGGGCTATTGTTCTAATTTGGAAATGCATCTCTGATTGCACTTGACCCTTTGCATTGTCATTATTTATTTTTTAAATTTTTCATCTTTATATATGTGGGGGAGGCAAATGCAGATTTCTGGCATGCATATATTGCATAGTGATGAAGTCTGGGCTTCTAGTTTACCTATCAACCAAACAGTGAACATTGTCCCCAACAGGTAATTTTTCAACCCTCACTACCCACCCCTCACTCCCCCACCTGTCATAACACGTGATAAGACTATGTCCCTGGCCAGGCTTTAAGCTCATTAAAAGTTGAACTTGTGCTTTATCTTATACTGTATACTGCGATTTTCCTGCCTCAGCCTCCCAAGTAGCTGAAATTACAGGTATGTGCCACCACACTTGGCTAATTATTTATATTTTTAGTAGAGATGGGGTTTCATCATGTTGGCCAGGCTGGTCTAGACCTTCTGACCTCAGGAGATCCACCTCCTTGGCCTCCCAAAATGCTGGGATTACAGGCGTGAACCATTGCGCCCAGCCTGCTTTCCTTTTAACTCAGAGCTGACAAATTCAAGATGACTGCCTAGGATGTTTGAAATAATTTCTTATTGCTATCAGGGGCGCATGCGTGTACACACGCGCACACACACATATACACACATACGCACACACTCCATCAAGAAGTTCCTAGCTGTTTAGGGAGAACAGGTAAAACCAAACTAAATGATGAGTAAAGTAATGTTGCCAACTCCCCTACCCACATGCCCACTATAGGTGTCTCCTTCCAGGCCTAATATAAGCTCCTCACACTGACCAAAGCTCTGGTTCAAATGTCCATCATACACAGTAGGGATACAGTGGAACAAACCCTGGATTTTGAAAGCAAAGAGTGAGCTCCACCCTTTATTTAGGTCTTAGTTTCTTAAATTCCTTCACCTGTTAGTAGATGTAATACTTGCTTCACCAACTAGTGAGTTGGTGAAAATATATCACACTTAAAAGTGTAGTGTAAGTGTAGTATAAAAAAGGGGTTTTTTAAGACATTGCAAAGAATAGGTATGTAAAACAGATAAGAGGTAATTAAGCCTAGAATGTCAAATATAAAGAAGTAGAAAAGGTAAGTAAGTCTACTTAATAAATTTAAACAAAAAAAGAAAAACTGGAGAGAGGTTGAAATTGATAGTAAATTCCAGTGGAACTACTGGGATGTGATGTATTAGGGAAATGAGATTATTTAAAAGCAGAACCAACTGACTACACCATAAATGCTAGACTGAAAAGGGGGAGTCATAATCTAAAAGAGTTAAATCGTCAATTTTCTGCAGAAGTCGAAGGCAATGGACAAAGTGGCAATCAAATTTTTGGGAGAGTAGATTGACTGGAGAAGACCAATAGGAAGTTAATAGAAACTCACAGGAGAAAAATACAAAATAAGTGAGTTGAATGAATAAAATGAGGAAAGATTCCTCCCTCCCACCCACCTCAAGTCACTGTCTTATTTACCTAGAGTTAACATAAAATGTTTCATGAGTTGGAGCTCCCAAGGTGATTCATCTGACCATTTATATGACCTGCCTCATTCAAATTGGTCTGTTCTAAACTCAGAATTAAAAAAATTATTAGGTCTGCTTCTGGAAGTTTGTCTTGTTATCAGATCAAGAGTTTGATGTTGGATCCGAGCCACAATGACACATTCAGAAGTATAGTTGTATATTTAAATGACAAGTGTATCTGTAGTCATTCAGTAAAACAAAACAAAACAAAACAAAACAGTGCAGTGTGGTATTCAAAGATCAGTATTTTGCATCTTTTCAAATTTGCAGCATTCCCAAGATCTCAGAAACAGAAACAAAAGCTAGTTCTTATATGTGCCCTGTAGTCAATTTTGGGGCACTGATTACCTATTCCATGAGAATATACAAACTTTTAGAAAGTAACACTTTTTTCCATTTATGAAACCAATACATATAAAATACAGAAAAGAAAAACTCATCAAATGTTTAATCATTCATAGGAATTCATTTGTAATAAATTGATATATTTTCTTCCAATATTTTCTGTGCATATTTTATTTCACGATTGGGATCATGCTATATTTCACAGATGGCTTTTTTTTTCTTATCTTTAAAATAAGGGTATTTAAATACCCTTTTAAAATAAGGTACCCAATTCTAAAATGCTATGCATTTGAAAACTTCCATCTTTCAGTTTCTAAAACAAAATCTTACCACAGTCTTTAATAGGAAGTAAAATTCAGCAGCAAAACTGACCATAAATTTACAGAACCCATTCAGAAGGTCAGAGCCAGCAAAGTCAGCAGATTCTAATGCCTCTCCAATTTCTGTGCCTTGCCAAGTGACTGAAGTGGAGAGGAAATTTGACTATTGCCTTCTGACTTTAATTAATGTTTAATACTCAGTGGCAAAAGTGCACTTCCTCTTGTAAGTTCTCATTAAGTTCTTTTTGAGTCAGTTAACACTCTGTTTATAAAGATGTGGGTATTTTCTCTTAATTACTGTAATTTCGACTACTGCTGTAAAAATCGGTGCTCCATGTCACACTGTCAGAGATCATTACAGATGTATACTGGCTTCTCCCCTCCCTCTCCTGGAACCAATCCAATTAACTCTGGAAATTAAATGAGTTAAAAGGTTTAATAAAGAAAAGGAAAATCCAGACATACCATATCTCATTTCAAACCATTCCAGAATAAAACCAGGATGTGTTCATACGGATGCTGAACTGTATTGTTTAAACACTAAGGATATTGATATAGAGTTCTATTACTTACAATAAATTACTATAAATCCAATTCATTCCACTGAACAAGGATGACTTGAGATGATTGATGCTCACAGAAGCACATATTTTATTTTTAGTATTTCATATGGACAGACACCTGTAAAGGTTTAAACCCTGGCCTCTGTCCGTACGTTCACTTGTTTCTCCCCTGGGATGGACCAAGTTACGTGATTGCTAAATTTGGAAGAAGAACTAGGCATGCATAGCTCAGCATCTTCCTTTCTCCTTCCCCTTGGGAGCCAGATACCACAGGATACGTGTTCCTAGTCTGTTCCTTCTGTGTGGTGAAGGGCTGCAGTTTTCTAGCACTATCTGTGACTGAGTAGGCACATCTACCTAATTATGTGGTTCAGTATTAGGAGGTCCACTTAAGCCTCTAACCCAGCATTTAGAAGTAATGAGGGACTATTTCAGTTTCTCTCACACCCTCTCTTTCAACTGATTTAAAACCCACTGTGGGCTAAAGTGGGTGCTATTTTATCAACAACACCAAAACACAAAGGCTAGTTCCAAAACAAAACAGAGTTAAAACACCACACTTTTAGGCATTTTTAAAGTGTTTTTTTTTTTGGACTAGTCATTCTCTGTTCTGAATTTGCAGGGGTTTTTTTTAAGTCAATTCTGCCATACTCTCTGCCTTGTGATGTTTAATTCTGGATCTATTGAATAAAAAGGAAGAGACCTAGCTGTCAGTGGCCAGAATTGTCCCTGGCAGGAGGTTGATATTTGTCCTCTGTTGTATTAGGAATTACTTTCCCTATTAATGAATACTTGGTGAGGTTACGTGAATCATCCAAGCTTACACAGCCATTTAGCAGCAGAACAGGGGTTTGAACTGTCCAGCTCCAAGGCCAAAGTTTTTCTTCAGGAAAACTTTCACCATGTTCCTTCCTACAACCCCTATACCATGCCCAGTCCTTTCACTGTCCTGACCTTTGCGGGAAGGGAATAAAGAAATGGAAAATGGTGTCCGGGTTAAAAAAAAAAAAAAAAGAAAAAAAGACTGGGCATGGTAATTCACTCCTGTAATCTAAGCACTTTGGGCCGAGGCGGGCAGATCACCTGAGGTCAGGAGTTTGAGACCAGCCTGGCCAACATGGAGAAACCCTATCTCTACTGAAAAATACAGAATTAGCCAGGCGTGGTGGCACATACCTGTAATCCTAGCTACTTGGGAGGCTGAGGCAGGAGAATCGCTTGAACCGGGGAAGCGGAGGTTGTGGAATGCCAAGATCACGTCATTGCACTCCAGCCTGGGCAATGAGAGCAAAATTATGTCTCAAAAAAAAAAAAAAAAAGAAAAACTTATCAGAAGAGAGCAGTGGGAACCATCTGTAGACTGAAGTCTCCCAGCAATAAATTAGGTCTTTTTTTGGTTTCTTTCTACCCCCAAGCAGGTTAAGCTATACACATCAAGCAGAGATTTAGCAAAAATTCTCCTACTGCAAGAGCTTAATTTTCTCAGGTACTTTTGAAAAAGGAGGAAGATTCCACGTTGTTTTTTAAAATGTCTTATGTGATTATGCTATTGATTGTTTGGGGCTAACCAAGGCTCTTTCCAATTGCGAAACAGAGCTGATGACCTATTTCTTTCAAATTTGTTTAACGGCTTTGAAAATGTTACTACAAAAGTGAAAATGTCTTGAGTTCACTACCCAGGGAGTTCTCACCCTTGAGAAAGATTCATTTGTGTCACTACAATAATAAAACTCATATTTTAGAGAAACATCAAAGTATACTCTATTTTAGTGAACTTTGCTCACTATTAATTCACTTGCTTGAGTGAATTTTCAATTTTCCTTCCTATTGCTGCATGCAGCATCAGAGAGAAAGCCAAGTTTATATTAATCCATATTGACACAAATATTCTGAATTCCCCTCATTATCTTCCTTATGTGTTTTTACTTTTTCAGTCTTATACTTCAAACTTCCTATTCTTGATCATCAAATTTTGTGGCCTAGTTAAATATAATTTCCAAAGCATTACGCTTTCAAAGATAAATTTTAAAATCACATACAAATACACATTTCAGCATTTGTATGCTTGCAGAAGCATATTGGCATGGAAAGAGGCCCAAATGCAGCCACAAGTGAGTGAACAAAATATCTGAGTACAGTTAGTAACATTAAGTTGAACTGATATGTGAGAGGCCAGTTTTTCTGGTGCTGTTTTCTTTTTTTAAATGTCTTTGAAAGTAAGCAACTGGTTATCCAAAGGTGTTCTGTGCAGGTCCCTGAGCCTCACTGAGAAATTCTAGGATATATCTTATCTGCTCTTCTAGTTTCGCAAAAACTGGTTCAAGTAGACCAGTAGCCTTGGAGTGTCCATTCTCACTGTGGTGCTAGTGTCACTGGGCAACTGGGCATCATGACATGAAAAGGCTACATTTTACTGCTCCTAAATTGTTCTGTTTGGGGAGCTTTTTACAGGTTCAGTAGATAATTGTATCATCCTCCTCCTTTTCCTTTTTCTTAAAAAATTAAAGAAAGAAAAAATTGGGGTTAGAGTAACTTAAGCAATTTGCCCAAGGTCATAGATCTAATGAGTAGTAGAGCTTGGATCTTCTGATCACAAATCTGCTCTTCGTACTGCTCAGCACTGACTCACATGTCAAAATAGCCTTGGGTCTATAATCACTTCCCTAGTCACCTGCCTGCTGAGCTACATCTATGTTTTCATGGAGAGATTAGAATTATATCAGCATTTCAACCCCATCACTACCTTATACTAGCTATGAGGTCTTGGGCAAGTTATTTTTTTCTCTGTGGGCCTCAGTTTTCTCCATCAGTAAAATGGGTCTAAAGGCACTCAACTTTATGAGGTGTTTTTAAAAGAAATGCCCAGTTGTTCATTTCTTTTTGTCTTTAGAGCACCTAAAGACTTCCCTTTATCTTATTAACTTTCTATTGGCTTTTCTGACTCCAGCTGAAATAAATATGTGTCTGATTCTACACTGAACACCTTTCTTACCTGATCCAGCCACCGAGACCTCCCCATTCGGATCAGCATGTGAGAACTCCAGATTCCAAACCTGTATTGGAATATACGTCTCATACATATAACTAATCTTTCCAAATAGACTTGAGTTAGCTTTAAAATCACATTTATATGAAGCCCAGAATCTTTTTCTGAACTGCTACTCAACATATATTTCATTTACTAACAGATGGCTGCACTTAATTCTGCTTACTACCGTAACAAGCTTCTCTAAACATAGACATGCCAAACTGGGTGTAGGTGTGCCATTCTTCATTTACTTCTGAAAGTGCAATGATTAAAAAATTACTTTGTAACAGGGGAAAATGAAGTAATGTCTACAAAAAGAGAAAGTTTGAATCACAAACTTAAGATGAAAGCGAGCTCATCGGAAGGGTTGATGGTGGTAGAGATGGTACCCTGTGCCTTGGTCCTGCCACAGTGACCCAACAGGAATGGGAGTTATCATGGTTTCAATGTTTGTCCCCTTCAAAATTCATGGTGAAATTTAATTGCCATTGTAACAATATTAAGAGGTAGGACTTTTGAGATGATTAGGCTGTGAAGGCTCTAACTTCATGGGCAAGCTTGGTGCCATTATATAAAGGTGAATTTGGCCCTCTCTTGCTACCAGTCTCCCTTCCTCTCATCTCTGCCATGTGCCATGTATGTTTTAGCAAGTTCCTTACTAGATGCCAACTCCTTTATACTGGACTTTTCACCCTTCAGAACTGTCCATTATAAGTCTCAGGTAATATAGCTGCACAAAATTATCTAAGACAGAAGTGGAGACCAGAATTTCAGGACCTCAGTTATTCAGAAAGTGGCCAGAACAACTTTGCATTGGAGAGTGTAGGGAAGACAAGATTACCCTTTAAATATGGCTTGAAAATAATTTTGGGGCTTTGCTACTATAGCTGGGGGAGGGGGCAGGGGTGTCCTAAAGACATCCCAATTTCCCAATCCGGGGGCCTTGGCCTCTCTTACCCCAAAGAATGGGGAAAGGGGCCCCAGAGGTGCAGTGAGCTTGCCATTCAATTAAATATCATGGACCCAAAGAGTTTTGCAGAAAAAGCGATTTGTTAAAGAGAGAGAGCGATCCCACGCTGTTGTGGGAGGGGAATCTGGAGGGGATATCCGTATAGGTAAGGTGGAGTTTTAACCCTGGAGTTAATTCCCTCTTCATTCATGTTCTTGTCCAATGAGAGGAGTTCTTTCAGACTTTCTCTAGAGTGATTGATCTTTGACTCTGATACCAGATTGGCTGCTTGGTCCACAACAGAGCCCCTTCCTCCCAGAGCTTTCTGTGGGCTTTTTGGACAAAGAAGCCCACCTGGATTTCTCTACCTAGCCCGCCAGCGGGAAACCCAGACAAAGAGCTCTACTTCCCGGATGGGGGCATGGATGGAGGTGTGGCACCAGGAAACTCTCGCCATTGAAATCACACCCTTTGTGGACCTGGGAAGAGAAGTTTTTTTCTTTAACACAGTCCCTCAGTCCCCCTTCTGAACAGGAAAGTCCAACTGCTGTTGGGACATGGCGTCAACTGATCTTTAATTACTTCCTGCTGAATTGGGGCATAGGAGGGGCCCTACAGTTGAGGTTCTCTCCAGAGGGGAGTCTTCCAGGGGCACAGGTTGATCCAGAGGTCCATGGTAGAACTCATGCGCCAAGGACGTCCAGGGTTCCATTTGCAGAACCATTTGTTGCCATATGGCCTCAATTCTAGAAGAAACAAATTTGACAAGAAGGTTAAAGATGAGAGGCCCGAAGGCCAGCAATAATAGAATGGTTATAAATGGGCCTAGAAGAGGGTAGAGCCAGGACAGCCAGTTGTTAAACAAGCTCTGTGATCCTGTTTTTTGAAGATCTTTAGCCCTGACTTTGATTGATCCCTGAGTTTAACTATAAGACAATACCTGATTGGTTTATAAAGTAGCAGCATTCTTTTCCTAAAGAGACAGGTTCCTTCTCTTTCTGCTGCTAGCAGATTCAGGGCCCTTCTGTTTTGAAGAGCCACAGCAGCTAAAGAGAATTAGCAACCTTTTCTGTGTTATTATTTGACTCCTGAGATAGCTTATAGTAAAACTGAGTAGAGGTAGTCCTCTTCCAATGCCAGTACCAAGTCCTCTTATTTATTCTGCCGGCGCCTCCCCCCCCACCACCAAACACTGAAAGGAATAATTAGAGCTTGAGTATGGCATGGCCTTGGCAAGAAAAGACTTTGCACTTGAGAGTCAGTTTAGATTGTTATGGTGGGGGGAGGGGGTACTAGAAAGGAGAGGAGGAGAGCTATTAGGCCAATCCATAGGGGCAACAGCATAGAGTCCAGTCACCGATGGTAAAGTCAAGAGTGACAGTCCTGTTGATGCCAGGATGTAAGTTAGACTCATGAGTAGTTACTTTCCTGGGGATCTCGATGGAAGAGCAGATGTAGGCCCTCTAATGGCTCACAGGTATACAAAGGGTCATCTCCTGGAACTTCAGGCTGTGGAGTGGAGGGCCTATGATTTTCTTCAGGAGGCGTCCAAGGCTTCAGCCGAGTGTGATGAATCCACGAGTCAATTCTCGCCACCTTAACTGCGGTTGGGGTAGACAGAATAACTGAAAATGGTCCTTCCCAAGATGGGCCTAGACAGGGAGAGTCTGAGGGGAGAGACTTAACAAGCACTAGGTCTCCAGGGCAGAACAACTCTTTCCCTTTTCCCCAGGGTGTCCTTCAGGTAGGGTCCTAAGCATCTGTTGATACTTAGCCAAAGAAGTTACATCTTACTAATGATCTAATACGAGATCATTAGTAAAAAAAAGGGCTGTTCATAAAGCATCTCAAAGAAGATGAGTCCTATTTTCTGAGGAGATTTTTGAGGCTTTAAGAGTGCTATTGGTAACAGAGAAGGCCACAGGAGTTGGGTTTCCTGTGCGAGTTTCTTTAGGTGTCTCTCAAGAATTCCGTTTATCTTTTCCACTTTCCCTGAGGACTGAGGCCTCCAAGCACAGTGGAGATGATACTGTATTCCTGACGCCTTGGAAATTCCTTGGGTCACTGCAGCTTTGAAGGCAGGGCTGTTATTGCTTTAAAGACAGCAAGGGAGTCTGAATCTAGGGATTATTTCATTGATTGGGACTTTTATTACCTCTTGGGCTTTTTCTGTTCTACAGGGGAAAGCCTCAACGCCGTTTGTGTAGGTATCTACACATACTAGCAGATATTGATAGCCCTGAGACTTGGGCATATGGGTAAAGTCCATTTGCCAGTCCTCACCTGGGTAATGACCAGTTTGCTGTTCCCCAGGAGGAGCTTTGCAATGTGTCAAAGGATTATTTTTCTGGCATATTTCACATCCTTTGACTATTTGTTGGACAGTCTTGAAGAGACCTTTTTCTATAAATATAGATTTGGCCATTCGATGTGTATTCTCTATACCCATATGGAAGGTTTGATGTAAGGTTTTAAGTACTCTCACTGGCTGGCAGCAGGTAGGAGTACTTTTCCCTCTTCAGTAGCTAGCCATCCTGAAGGAAGAAGATTATGTCCCTGGGAGATTGCCCACTCTACCTCTTCTGATGGGTATTGAGGTCTAGTTCCCTGGAGAGAGTTTTCCCATATTAATGGTCTTTCTATAAATTCTTGCCTAGCTGCCCTTTTGGCCTCTAAGTCAGCTTGGTGATTGCCCTCTGCTTCCTTCTCATCTCCTTTCTGGTGACCTCAGCAGTGCTATCTCTTTGGGTTCTTGGACAGCTTGCAATAAATCTAAAATTTCCTTATGATAGTTAATGGGAGTTCCTGCCGAGGTTAGGAACTCTCTTTCCTTCCATATGGCAGCATAAGCATGCAAAACCAGGTAAGCGTATTTGGAATCTGTGTATATGTTTATTCTCTTTCCTTTTCCTAATTTGAGAGCTCGAGTGAGGGCTACTAGTTCTGCCAGTTGGGCACTAGTTCCAGGAGGAAGGGGATTGCTTTCAAGCACTGTTTGATCACTGACTACTGCACATTCTGCCATTCAAATTTCATTTTCCATAAATGAACTTCCATCAGTGTACAGGTTAAAGTCAGGATTGGCTAGAGAGGTTTCTAAGAGATCCTCTTGAGCCACATAGTTCTGGGCTACAACCTGCTGACAGTCATGGTTTTTGTCTGCTCCTTCCTCAGGAAGAAAAGTAGCTGGAGTGAGGGCTGCACATGTGCGCAGCTGAATTACAGGCCCTTCGATCATTAAGGCCTGATATTTGAGTAAGTGGCTGTCAGACAGCCATAAGCCTCCTTTAGAGGAAACAGAATTCCAGCTACTTCATGTGAAATCCATACAGTTAGATCTTTCCATTGCATTATTTTAACAGCTCCTGAAACCAGTATAGCCACCATGGCTATGACCCTCAAGCAGTGTGGCCAGGCTTTTGTTACGGCATCAATTTCCTTACTTAGGTATGCCACCAGTTGTGGCATGGTCCCCTGAGTCTGGATGAGAACCCCCAGTGCCACTTCTGACTTTTCCATAACATGTAGGGAGAAGTCATTCCCTGTAGGAAGGCTTAGAGCTGGAGCCCACAGTAGTGCCTGCTTCAGGGCCTGAAAGGCTGCCTGAGCTATAGGGTCCCATTGTATTAGATGGGTGTTGGCTTTTGGGATTTCCTTAATTAGAGTGTTGGTTTGGCTATTTCACCATATCTGGGAATCCACAAATGGCAGAAACCAGTTATTTCTAAGAATCCCAGGAACTGTTTTAAGGTCTTTGGCCAGGGAAGGCCAGTATGGGTTGGAGACATTCTCCATCAAGGGCCTGAATGCCCTTAGACAAGACAAGCCCTAGGTATTTTATCTCTTGCCTACAAAATTGGGCTTTTGGTTTGGAAACCTTATATCCTCAGGTGGCTAAAAAATTTAGGAGGTCCTGGGTGGCCTGCTGACACTGGATTTCTGAGTTAGCAGTTGAAAGTAAGTTATCCATATATTGAAGAACCAGGGTACCTAGATGTGAAAAATTACTGAGGTCCTGAGCTAGAGCCTGGCAAAACAGGTGAGGGCTATCTCTAAAGTCCTGGGGTAACGCTGTCTGGGTGAGCTGAGAATTCTGGTCTAATGGGTCTTCAAAGGTGAACAGAAACTGGGAGTCAGGTTGTAATGGAACACACAAAAAGGCATCCTTAAGGTCCAGGACTGTAAACCATTGTGCTTCTCCTAGTATTTGAGAGAGCAAGGTGTATGGGTTGGGTACAGCTGGGTGTAAAGGGATGACAGCTTCATTAATAAGCCTGAGATATTGCACCAGCCTCCATTGTCCATTAGGTTTTTGGACTCCTAAAATTGGAGTATGACAAGGGCTGTTACAGGACTTCACCAGACCCTGAGCTTTTAAGTTCCTTACAATATCCTGTAGCCCCTTTTTGGCTTCTGGTCTTAGTGCATACTATCTTTGATAAGGAAAAGGGGTGGGATCCTTTATCCTTATTCAAATTGGGAATGCATTTGTTGCTCACCCAAATTGTCCCTCTATTCCTCAAACCCTCAGGATTAATTCCCTCTTTCAGTAACAGGCAGCAGAGAGGGATTTCCTCCCTGACAATGTGCGTATAGATCATGGCTCCTGCTCTGGCTAACAGGTCCTGACCTAGTAAGGGAGTGGGACTTTCTGGCATGATGAGGAAGGCATAAGAGAGGAGTATATCTCCCCAGTTACAGTGTAAGGGCTGGGAGAAATATCGGGAGACTGCTTGTCCTAGGACCCCTCAGACAGTTAGACTCGGAGGACAACTGTCCAGGACAGTAAAGCAAAACAGAAGGCTGCGCCAGTGTTCAGGAGAAGATCGACCTCCTGGTCCTCTATGGTTAGCTTTACCCAGGGCTTGGTGAGGGTGATGGCTTGTGCTTGTGCTTGCCCCGGGCACCCTCAGTCATGCTGTTGGGTCATGTGGTTAGCCACCTCAGGCCCTGGGAACCTTCATCCCTGGGACAGTGTGCCTTCCAGTGATCCCCTTGGCATAGTGGGCAAGGATGAGAAGGTGGCCTGTTCTTCTGGAGACAATCTCAAAGTGTCCTAGTAGGCCACAGTGGTAGCAAGCTCTGCCAGACTGAAGGCTAACCCAAGCCTTTCACTCTGCCGAGCCCCTTGGGCCTGCTTGCCTGAAGGCCATGATTAGGGCTGCGGCCTTCCTCCTGGTCTCTATTATAGAACACCAAGTTTCCTAGATTTAGTAATGATTCTAGGCTCTGTTCTGGCCCCAGGGCCAGCCACTTCTTTAAAGATCATGAGTCAAATTGGTCCCAGTTATTCAGGATACACTTTAAGGGTGATTTTGCCTTGGGAAGGGTAGCACCCATCTGAAATCGAACACAGTGATGCTCATATCCCTGGTTATTCCTTGCAACTGCTAGCCTTGCGATGTCCCCCAGTTATAGCACCTTGTAGTTTCCTTGCACCCTAGATGCATGATCTTCTGGGCCTCCCAAGTGCTGGGTTTAATCATGCTTACCAGCATCATGGGCACATGCTCACTGTCTAACGTCCACCATAAAGACATGGGGACTGCTGGGATTAGTGGCTCTGTACTGGCACGTCCTTGAAGAACTAGGTCAGTGAGACTGGGCAATGGGTGACAATATTCCCCAGCAAGAGTTCAATTAACATAGGCCTGACCATAAAGCTGCCCTATGAGGATAAACTTCTTGAGGGGACCTCTAAGCACAACAATCTATTTATTTATTTAATATATATTTTATTTTACTTTAGGTTCTGGGGTACATGTGAATAATATGCAGGATTATTGCATAGGTACACACATGGCAATGTGGTTTGCTGTCTTCATCCCCATCACCTATATCTGGCATTTCTCCCCATGTTATACCTCCCCAATTCTATCCCCCACAGACCTCAGTGTGTGATGCTTCCCCGCTGTGTCCATGTGTTCTCATTGTTCAACACCCACCTATGAGTGAGAACAGGCAGTGTTTGATTTTCTGTTCTTGTGTCAGTTTGCTGAGAATGATGGTTTACGGGTTCATCCATGTCCCTACAAAGGACACAAACTCATTGTTTTTTATGCCTGCATAGTATTCCATGTTGTATATGTGCCACATTTTCCCTGTCCAGTCTCTCATCAATGGGCATTTGGGTTGGTTCCAGGTCTTTGCTATTGTAAACAGTGGTGAAATGAACATTCATGTGCATGTGTCCTTATGATAGAACGATTTATAATCCTTTGGATATATACCCAGTAATGGGATTGCTGGGTCAAATGGAATTTCTATTTCTAGATCCTTGAGGAATTGCCACACTGTTTCCCACAATGGTTGAACTGATTTACACTCCCTCCAACAGTGTAAAAGTGTTCCTATTTCTCCACATCCTCTCTAGCATCTGTTGTCTCCTGATTTTTTAATGATCACCATTCTAACTGGCATGAGATGGTATCTCAATGTAGTTTTGATTTGCATTTTTCTAATGACCAGTGATGATGAGCATTTTTTTCATGTGTTTGTTGGCCTCATATATGTCTTCTTTTGAAAAGTGTCTGTTCATATCCTTCACCCACTTTTGAATGGCTTTTTTCCCTGTAAATCTGTTTCAGTTCTTTGTAGATTATGGATATAAGTCCTTTGTCAGATGGGTAGATTGCAAATTTTTTTCCCCATTCTGTTGGTTGCCAGTTCACTCTAATGACTTTTTATTTTGCTGTGCAGAAGGCCTGGAGTTTAATTAGATCCCATTAGTATATTTTGGCTTTTGTTGTCAATGCTTTTGGTATTTTAGTCATGAAGCCCTTGCCTATGCTGCTGTGCAGGATCGTTTGGCCTAGGTTTTCTTCTAGGGTTTTTATGGTGTTAGGTCTTATGTTTAAGTCTTTAATCCATCTGGAGTTAATTTTAGTGTAAGGTGTCAGGAGGGGGTCCAGTTTCTGCTTTCTGCACATGGCTAGCCAGTTTTCCCAACACCATTTATTAAACAGGGAATCCTTTCCCCATTGCTTGTTTTTGTGATGTTTGCCAAAGATCAGATGGTTGTAGATGTGTGGCGTTGTCTCTAAGTCCTCTGTTCTGTTCCATTGGTAGCACAACAATCTTAAGGTAATGGTTGGCTTCAGGACCTGGGCCGCCTCCCACACCCCACTTTCTATCATAGGAATATGCCCTAGGGTTGTGAAGGCTGTAATTTAACTACTTGAGCCTCCGACCAGGTCTAACTATGATATTCCAGATGGAGAAGTTCTGCTGTACAGAGAGCCAATCCTAGGCAAGAAAAATTGTACATTATTAGATTCGGGAACCCCTCAGTTTGATTGGGAAATTGCAGGTGACAAAAACACAATGTCCTGTTGCCTCCAGTACCCTCTGATAGACTCTGGCTCTGTTTGGACATAACCTAGCATTGTGGACTAAGGGAACTGGCCCTGTGCATTGTAGGAGGTCCTTATGTGTAGGAAATATCTTAGAACAAAGAGCCAGGAAGAAGTTTGCCTTATGGAAATCTGGACCCAGGAAGTGGCGGTCTGAAAGTCTAGGTGTGGCTTGCATAGGCGGCAGCTGCTGCCGCTGAGCACAACCCCACTCAGTCCCTGCTGCCCAGTTTCCAGAGGTGGTGCCCACCAGGCCTTGCCTCCACCAGTGCACATGGCCCCACATGGGCCCAGCTGCCCAGTGCTTTCCGTAGATGGTGCCCACCTGGCCTTGTCTCCACCACTGCACATGACCCCATGCCCGGTCTTTACCTCCTTAACAAATTTAAAAGCAGCTAAAGTACAGATAAGCAAACAAAAGGGGTCCAATAACCCTCACCACTCTGAATTACGACGTTTCTCCAGGCTGGCTTGCCAAATATTTATCGTGGGGGTGGGGATCCTGAGGACACTACCAGTTTCCCGATCTGAGGTCCTTGGCCTCTTTTACTCAGAAGAATAGAGAAAAGGGCCCTGGAGGCATTGTGAGCTTACCGTTCAAATAAATATTGTGGATCCAAAGAGTTTTGCAGAAAAAGTGATTTATTAGGCAGAGAGAGAGAGGGAGAGAGAGAGAGAGAGAGATCAGTCTCCTGCTGTTGTGGGAGGAGAATCCGGAGGGGATATTTGTATAGGTAAGGAGCAGTGGAGTTTTAACCCTGGAGTTATTCCCACCTCATTCATGTTCTCGTCCAATGAGTTCTCCTCCAAGAGGAGTTCTTTTGGACTTCCTCTGGAGTGATTGATCTTTGACTCTGATACCAGATTGGCTGCTTGGTCTGCAGCAGAGCCCCCTCCTCCCAGAGCTTTCCAAGGGCTTTTTGGACAAAGAAGCCCACCTGGATTCATCTATCTATCCTACACGGGGAAACCCAGACAAAGAACTTTATGTTCCCAGATAGGGGCATTGTTGGAGGCATGACACCAGGAAACTCTTGCCTTTGAACCCACGCCCCTTGTGGACCTGGGAATAGAAGTTTTTTTCTTAACACAGTCCCTCACTACCATGTAACTCCAGAGTCAGCTAAGGCTACTTGACGGCTTAGTATCATTATAATACTGACTCAGTCCTCCATTCTGTACTTCCAGAGATCCAGAGTCCTACCCAAGATTTCTGTAATTCTTAGAGTAGGGAGAAGGTAGTGAGAGGCAAGGACTGAGAGAGGATTGACATTTACATGGTCTCTTCTAGCTTAATGCACCTGATTCTGCATATTCAGCCTAGTTTGTGTGACTTCTCTATCATTCAGGTTCTTCTTTTCCTTGTGTCATCAACATGGAGCCGAGGTGTTGCCCCCACCCCCGACTATTTGTAACATACACATACCCACTCACAGGGTAGTTGTTTTTAGAAAGTATACAGAGAAGAGAGTTTACCTTGAAATATTGAAAATAACTTCATATTTAGACATTTTAGTTCTAAATAGATTTCTCATCATAGCTACTTTACCTCCAGAGAACTAGCTCAATGGCTCCCCACCTCTTCTTTCTCTCCTGGTTTACAAATTTGTAATTAATTAAAAACGCAGTGCCATTTAGCACTCCCTTTTATTAACTTGGTTCCTATTGTGTCCTTGGGGTTTTACTTTCTTTCCAATGTCCAAGTGTACTTTTTTAAAAACCAAACAAAATTTCTATACCTTAATTACTATAAGGACTTATTGAAGTGAGATATATATCTCAGGAATTAGAGAAAGCAAGATCTCAACTAGGAACTCCTGTTCCAGGAGTTCAGAATATTGTCCCATAGGCCAAGGCAAATTTTAGAGCAGCATATTTAGCCTTTGTCTGCCAATTACTTAGAAGTGACTTCATTGATTTGTATTAAATAAGTGAAAGTAAAATCTGAATGACCCTTAAAAGTGGGTGAGAATTAGTCTGCCGTCTTATTCTCCAAGTAGATTTGAATCAGAGAAACGTAAAGATGTATCTGTGTTTAAATGTATCCTTGCGTTTTGCTGTTTCTTAAGATCCCAAATTTCATTAAGTCTCAGGATTCTAAGTTGTAAAACATATTCTTGAGTACAGATATTTTAAAAAAAAAAGCTGGGATATCAGGTTTTTCTATAAAGTATGATGATTCATATATATATCTGACATCTAGCATTTATATCATTGCAGATGTGGAAAAAAATTGCATTTATTTTCCACGGTGTTTGTTTAATAATCTTTCTGTCCATGAAAAATTGTGTCTTGTGTGTCTAAGGTAAATAAGTGCAGCTCTTTAGCTCATCTCTGCATTCCACATTTGCATATTTTACTTTTTTCCCCTGATTCCTTTCATGATTGTATGACTTTGCCTATATGAGTAGAAGGGGAGAGGGAAGAACAGACCAGTATTTGTTGTACTGAATAAGTTTTGAACACAGGCAGAACTGTTTAATTTCTCTCGTGACAGTTAGATGGGAGCTGTAAGCATTAGTGATGCTAGTTCACCATGATGCAAATTCAGCTCTCTTCTCAATTCCTGGGATGGGAAATGCTGAATCTGCAGCTGCTGTGAATATTAGTCTCTCTTTAAAAAAAAAAGTTTTTTTTAAACCTCGGGCATCTTTCATTTATCTTGGAAAAGCCAAATATGTACATGCTGTACTTTCATTTTCTAAAGCTTCCTTTGGAACAGATGACATTTCTATGTGAATTTTTTCTAAGAAAAAAAATAGTTCTTATCTGCTTTGACTTGTTGATTATTTCTAAGTGCTCAGAATTACCAAGAGCACTTCTCTGGGTCTAGCTCTCCTGCTGATAGAACACCAATGCCCCCTGCTGATAAATTTTTGAAAACCTTTCTTTAGAAAATTAGGACATAAACCTCTCACAACAGGCATAGTATTCACCAGCTTTCTCTGAAAAAGATGTGTGCTTGCAGGCTCGTCTTAGAGTGCCTTATTAGCCTCTCATTAGTGTAATTTCCTCTATTAGTCTTTACTAAAGCAGCTAGGAAGTTATTTCATGCTTGGCTGGCTTTATTAAAAAAATAATTTTAAAGGTATCAGCAGAACTTTATACCTGACAAAGTGGGAACCAGAACAAACATTTGATTATAGTAATGTAATTCCTGTTGCACTATGTTTCTATCTTGAGGGGTACAGTTCCTCATGATACCTTCATATTTGTCTGTTTCTTCAGTGTTTATAGAATTTCTGGTAGAGAGACTTTAAAGCCTGTTGTTCGAGATTTACTTGAATGCCTTCTAATATTTCTCCATCAGTTAATTGTCAGGGTGGTGTTTGATTTTCCCCAGCAATAGAAAATATGCTACCTATCAAACCAAACCGTTGCATCTTTAAACAATTCCAAAAAAAAGTTTATGCAGTTTTTTTTTTTCAGTCCAACTTCCAAATACATATTGGACCAATTTTTACCCTCTGGCTGTTATAATAACTTTTGCTATAACAAATCTAATTTCTCAACATTCTTCTAATTTTTGGACAGAAGAACCATGTCCTTCTCCTGGCATTTCTTTCTTCCCTAGGAAAAGTAACATCAACTGTCAGAGAAAAGGCAAATATTTCTATAAATGTGAGACCAAAAGGACAGAATGGCAGTAGAATATAAAATTCCTATTTTAAAATCATAGACTAATTGTCGCCCTCTCTCTTTAAACTCAAACACACATACACACACACATTTTCTTCATCGTTACCACGACACACTTGAAAAATGACCATTTTTTTTCTTTTTTACTTAACATGTAATAATTGTACATATTTATGGGATACAGTGGTGTTTTGATACATATATACAATGTGTAATGATCAAATCAGGATAGTTAGTGAATCTAATATCTTGAACATTTTTTCTTTGTGTGTGAACATTCAAAATCCTCTCTTCTAGGTTTTTGAAAATATGTATTAAATTATGAACCCTCAAAAGCAAATAGAACAAAACCAAAACTAGACAAATAGGACTTAAACTAAAAGGCTTCTGCACAGCAAAATAATCAGTAAACTTATAGAATGGGAGAAAATATTTACAAACTATGTATCTGACAAAGAGTTAATATCCAGAATCTACAAGGAATTAAAAGAAAAAGAAGCAAAGTCATTAAAATGTGGGTAAAGGAAAGGAACAGGTATTTTTCAAAAGACAACATGCAGGGGTGTCTTTCAACGTGTGAAAAATGCTCAATATCACTAGTCATCAGAGAAATGATTAAAACCGCAATGAGATACCATCTTACACCAGTCAGAATGGCTATTATTAAAAAGTAAAAAAGAAACAACAGATGTTGGCAAGGATGTGGAGAAAATAGAACACTAATACACTGTTGGTGGGAATGTAAATTGGTACAACCTCTATGGATTCGATGTCTCAAAGAACTAAAGAATTAAAAATAGAACTGCCAAATGATCCAGCAATCTCACTACTGGGTGTCTACCCAAAGGAAAATAAATCATTATATAAAAAAGATACCTGCGCTGTTATATTTATCACAGTACTATTCACAATAGTACAGTCATAGAGTCAACTTAAGTGTTCATCAATTGATGATTAAATAAAGAAAATGTGGGGGGGCATGTATAGCTTATATACAATTGTTTGAGCTCCTTGTATATTTTAGATATATAGCCTATATAGATACAGGTGTGTGTGGGTGTGTGTTTATACACTGTATTTTCTTTATGCATTTATTTGTTGGTGGACATTTAGGCAATTCTATATCTTTGGTATTGTGATTAGAGCTGCAATGAACATGGGGGTGCAGTTATCTTTTCTGTATACTTCCTTTCCTTTGGATAAATACCCAGTAGTGAGATTGCTGGATTGTATTTTTATTTTTATTCTATATAGATAGGCTATATATAGATATATATATACACACACATCATATGTGTATACATGTATATTATGGAATTCCATACATGTGTATATACGTGTGTGTGTATATATACATAGAGGCACACAGTGGAATACTACTCATAATAATGAAATTACATCTTTTAGCAACATATATGGATGGAATTGGAGGCCATTATCCTAAATGAAGTAACTCAGAAACAGAGTCAAATACTGCATGTTCTCACATGTAGGTGGGAGCTAAACAATAGGTACACATGGACAGAGAGTGAAATAATAGACACTGGAGACACTAACAAGTGAAGGGTGGGAAAGGGTGAAAAATTACCTATTGGGTACAATGTCTGCCATTCAGATGATGGGTAAGCTAAAAGCTCAAACTTCACCTTTGTGAAATATATTTATGTCACAAAACTACACTTGTACTCCTTATATACATAAAAATAAATTTTAAAATTATTAACCATACTCACCCTACGAAACACCAGAACTCATTCCTGCCATCTAGCTGTAACTTTCTATTTATTAACCAAGCTCTTTTTATCCACCTTTCCTTCTTACCTTTCCAGATTCTAACAACCGCAATTCTGTTTTCTCCTTCTATGAGCTCCCCCCAACTTTTTTTTTTAGCTCCTACACATGCAGTATTTATCTTTCTGTACCTGACTTATTTCACTTAACGTAATGTCTTCAAGGCTTACTCATACTGAATAGCTGAATTTTAATATGTGTGTATGTACACATACACCATATTTTCCTTATGCATTTATTTGTTGGTGGACATTTAGGCAATTCCATATCTTTGGTATTGTAATTAGAGTTACAATAAACATGGGGGTACAGGTATCTCTTCCATATACTTCCCTTTCTTTGGATATACACCCAGTAGTGGGATTGCTGGATTGCATGGTAGCTTTATTTTTAGGTTTTTCAGAAACCTCTATATTGTTTTCATAATGGCTGTACTAATTTATATTCCTACCAGCAGTGTATGAGTCCCTTTTCAGAAGACTAGAGGTGGGAGAGAGGGAGGTAAGGGTAGAAAAACTGTTGGGTACTCTGCCCAGTACTGGGCCATGGGATAATTCATACCCCAAATCTCATGTAATATACCTAGGTAACAAACCTGCACCTATGCCCCCTAAATCTAAAATTCAAGTTTAAAAAAATAAAATCTGATTCCTAAAAAACAGTAACAGTTCCTCTTTCCTTGCATCCTTACCAGCGGTTATGTTTTGATGATAGGCATTCTAACTGGAGTAAGAAGATAACTTATTGTGGTTTTGATTTGCATTTCCATGGTGATTAGTGATGTTGAACATTTTTTCATATACCTCTTGGCCATTGATAATGGCTTTTGAGAAATGTCTATTCAGATCATTTGTCTGTTTTTAATCAGATTTTTATTGTTGAGTTCCTTGTATACTCTGGATATTCCCTTGTTAGATTAATAGCTTGCAAATATTTTTCCCATTCTACAGGTTGTTACTTCACATTGTTGATTGTTTGCTGTGCAGAAGCTTTCAAGTTTGATATAAATCCATTTGTCTATTTTTGTTTTTGTTGCCTATGCTTTTGAAGACTTATCCATAATTTTTTTGCCTAGACCAATGTCTTAAAACATTTCTCCCATGTTATCTTCTAGTAGTTTTATAGTTTCAGGTCTTACATTTAAGTCTTTAATTCATTTTAAGTTGATTTTTGTAAATAATGAGAGATAGGGGTATAGTTTTATTCTTCTGCCTATGGAGATCCAGTTTGTTTCTGCATCACTTATTGAAGAGGGTGTCCTTTTCCCAATGTATATTCTTGGCACTTCTGTTGAAAATCAGTTTGCTCTGAATATGTGGATTTGTTTATGGTTCTCTATTCCGTTTCATTGGTCTGTATGTCTGTTTTTATACCAATGCCATGCTGTTTTGTTTACTATGGCTTTGCAGTATATTTTGAAGTCAGGTAGTGTGATGTCTTCAGCTTTGTTATTTTTGCTAAGTACTGCCTTGGCTATTCAGGGTCATTTGTGGTTCCAAACAAATTTTAGACTTGTTTTTTCTCTTTCTCTGAAGAATATCATTGGCATTTTGATTCAGATTTTATTGCATCTGTAGATTGCATTGGGTAGCACAGTCATCTTAAAAATATCAATTCTTCTAATCTCTGAGGATGACAGGAAAAGTATCTTTGAATTTAGTAAAAAAAAAAAAGCCAATTTCAGCTTCTGTGAAAATGTGACTTGAATGTTCTTCAAAATATTCAATCTCAAGCTTCCTTCATAAATGCCTCTAAATTGTTATCAGACCTCCCTTTTTAGCCCACATATTTTTAAGCAAGCAGTGTCAGATAAGGATTTCTGATAAATTTGAGAAATTACTAAAGTTGGATTAAGGTTTTGAAAAATCAGCCAATGTCTGAGAAGGCCAATTAGATCTTTGTTAAATGCTTATCATTCCATTGAGTGTCCTGCCACTTCAGGCAGATGTAAAATCAAGATCCTGGTGCTTTCTGTGTAAGTCTCATCCCCTCCTTTTATTTGCAGTTCTATTTGCTAAGTGTATGGGTAGCCAATAATGAAGTCATTGCCATACTTTACTTCAACCCAGTAAAACAAGCAATAACCTTAAGTCATTAGTAACTAGGACCAATAGCCACACAAGTGTTCATGGGCCTTGTTTTGCTACCATGTCTTCAAAGTTGCTCTTTGCTATCATAATTTTCTTAAAATAATGCAAGATTGATGTATGTCTTGTGTTCTTTCCAAAGCAGACACTGAGATGGAATAGGTACACGAAGGGTTTATTGGGGAATATGCATGTGAAAAAGAAGGCAACAGTACTGGACAAGTGGAGACATCACTCATGATGCAGACAGATGAAGTCTCTGCCAGCCTAAGGGAGGTGTTCTAGAGCAAAGATTGCTCATTCGAGGAGTCCTCACTTGTACAGAAATGGCTAGACCAGGGGTGTCCAATCTTTCGGCTTTACAACAAAATCTCATGTTTTAAGAAAGTTTACAAATTTGTGTTGGGCCACATTCAAAGCCATCCTGAGCCACATGCAGCCTATGGGCTGCTGGCTGGACAAGCTTGAGATTGACCTTCACACCCCATTTTGGTTAGACATTGACTGGCGACATTCTAAGAATGTGGCGTTAGCTACCATTGCCTTACTCAGCCATTGGCTGGGGCCTTATCTGAAAAGAGCAAGCTCACAGTTCAGATATGAAGTAGACCCTGAAGGAGCCAACAGCTGAAGGGTGCCAGATAATCTCATTCCTTGTAACTGGGCAGCAAAACTTTTCTTAAAGGGGGATCTGTGTGGTACAAGTCAGTTTTTGTCACCAAATCAATCAACCAATCAACATTTGTAGTGGTTGTTTTAGCTGTTTCTGGGTAACAAACCACTCCATTTTAATAGTTAAAAGCCCCAAATGTAATAATTTGTTTTTTTTTAATGCTTTTTATTTGGTACCCTAATTTGTGGATCCGGAATTTAGAAAGAATCTGGCTGACTGGCTCTTGCTTAGGTTTTTCATGTGGTTGCAGTTATCCACTAAACTGGGCATCCAGAAGGGTTCACAGGTCCTTGGCAGTTGAAGCCGCCTGTTAGGTAGGAGTTTGCTGGCACTGACAGCACCAACATGTGGCCTCTTTATGAGCCTTGGGCTTCTCACAGTATGAAGATGAGTAAGTTTGGAGTGTGAGCACCTCAAGAAGAGACATTCCAAGAGACCAAGGCAGAGGCTAGAATTTTTTTTCTTACTGATATAGACTTGGAAATCCTGCCATATCCTTTTAATCCCCTGCCATTGGTCAAGCAAACCACCTTCAAGGAGAAGAGAATTAGATTCAACCTTTCAGTGGGAGAAGCAGCAAAGAATTTATTGCCAACTTTGATCTTCCATCTTTGTGTTTTATTAGCAAAACAGTGCTTGCTTGCAATCCTATTACAATAGATACTGTTAATTTTCTTTTAAATTTGTGATGCCTCACCAGAATAATTTCCATTTTTTCAGTCATGGCTCCTTTGACATGATGTTGGGTTTCTGATTGTTCTCTTAATATTTTTCAGTTTAGATCTGCCTTAATCTAAAAGCAGCATCACACCAGAGCATTCTAAGTGTAGACTGATCATCCTAGAGAGAAGCAGAACTATCACTGCCTATATGTTCTAGAACTGCTAATGGAGCCATGGGAGACACAAGCTTTTGTGGAAGTCATACCACAATATTTATGCATACTGAGTTAACCTAGTCCAGAAACATTAAGTGCTCACTGTGTACTGGGAACTATAAGTAGTGAGGCTACAAAGATAACTAGAACTTGGTAATTTTCCTTGAGGAGCTCACAGTTTGATGGTGAAGATTGTCATGCAAACAAGTAATTATTGCTCTCTGTCATGTACTACAGTAGGAAAATAAGGCTCTAAGTGAACACTAGAGAGAAAATTTCTAATGCTTCCTGGAAAAAATAAGGAGGCTTCACAGTGCCCATGAACACTTGAATTATGCCTCAAATGAATTCATTAGGCAAAGAAATGGAAGAAAAAGTCATTGTAGCAGAAGGAAAAGCATATGAATAGGCACAGAGGTATAACAAAGTGAGACACATGTAGGTAACCTTACCTGAAGTAGAACTGTATGATTCATCAATTGGATACTTGCAGGTGTCAGCTGTGCGATGAGGTTGGAAAGGTAGAGAGGACCCAGGTCATCAGAATCTTGAATTTCATAGTAAGGAGTTGGGATTTTTATCCTCTAGAAAAAGAACATTAATGAACTTTTTAGAAAAAAATATTAGTGGAAGTGTGGCAAATGGACTCTTCTGGACCAGACCAAGACCCAAAGTTGGGAATCTAGCTAAGAGACTTATGCTAGAAAGAAGCAATGATGGCATGAATTAAAGAAAAGCAGATATGAAAAGGAACAGTTTTCAGTCATATTAAGGAGATTAAATTGATCAGGTTTACAATCATCTGGCTAAATATGGAGTGGAGAAAAGAAAGGAGACTCGTGGATGACTCCATTTTCTGTCTTGAATAATTTGTATGGATAGTGCTCTAATTTTCATAGAAGGAAGCACTGTGAGAAGAGGCTTCAGGAGGTGGAGGGAGTAGACAATATGGTTCAGATTGGAAAATCTTGAATATAGTGCCTAAGAAACTTCTCGGAGAAAATAAGTGAGGATTAAGAAATAAGGGTCTAGAGTTCAAGAGAGTATTTTGGGCTGGTGCTCTAGATCTGTGAATCGTCGAAGTAGGTGGTAGTAGAAGCCGCTGGAGCAGCTCAGTAGAAGCAAGCCCTAGAATTTAGGAAAGGGGTTTACCTGATAAATGAATATTTCAACATATAAGAAACAGCTGAAACCCTGGGAGTTTACGACATTCCTCCCAGCACAGTAGGGAAAGAATATGAGTTGATGGCAGAACCCTGGAAAACATGACTATTTGAGGTGTGCACATGAGGAGAACTGACGAAAGAGACTTGCGATGGAATTCTGAGAGCTAGGAAAATTACGACAAAAAAGGGAGGCAAGGGCAGAGAGATATTCAAGAAAAAAATGGAGTGAACAGGACTGTCAAATGCTGCAGAGACATCTAGTAATGCTAGGACTGAAAAGTGCTTAATGATTTTTTCACCTAGGAGGTTATTGCTGACTTTAATGAGATTGATTTGAGAAGAGTGGAGGGAGCCAATGAAGTTAACCCCCATATAGCTTTGTAGTATAGAAATGTAAACAGATTGAGTGGTAAAGGCAGTAAAAATAAAAATAAAAAATAAAAGCATGGTTTTTTTTTTGTTTCAAATGTTGAGATATGTTCAAAAGCAGTGAAGATTAAATTTGTTGACAGCTGAGAATGAGTAGGTGTTTACTCCCTGAGTTTTATTAATTTTTTTTATGTATTTCCGTTCTGTTAAGTTACATGTGTGCCCTCTCATCATCATCACCCCATATCTGAGCAACAAATTCTTTTAGAACAAAGTGTTAGGGGTTTCTGTTTTTTATCTCTATTAAAAAAAAGAAAAATCAATCTCATTTCAGATATAGTATTAAGATAGATTATTTCACATATCAAGTCTCTAGATAATCTTTTTTCTATGTTGACAAAATGCATCTTTGATATAGTGAAAACTATACTGAAGACAATGTTAAAACCAAGATTTTTATTCAGCAAAAGATACCATAAAATAAAAAGTCAATAAATACGTGAGAAAATTTGTCATGTATGTATTTGATAGGATTAGTGTCCAGAATTTATTAAAAACTACAAGTCAACTAAAAGAAAAATATAATGCAAAGAACACATAAATTGGCATTTTATTAAAGAGGAAACAGAAAGGGTAAATACATATATGAAAAGATAGTCAATCTTATCGGTCATTAGAGAAGTGCAACTTAAGAATACAATATGCCTACTAGTACTGTATTTACTAGCTGAAAGACTACACCAAGAATTCTAAAACCCTGCTGCTGCACATGGAAAAGAAAAACCACTTTAAACACAATTTGGTATTAGCTTACAAAGTTGAGCATGTATATTAACCTATGTTCCAGAAACTCCACTTGTAATCACTTGCCCTAAATAAACTTTATAATATCTCATTAGACATGATCAAGATAATTCATAGCAATTTTACCTTATACCAAAAAAAAAAAAAAGACTCAATTTAAACAATATAAATAAATGAACTTCAGCTACAGGCAAGAATGTAGATGAATATTGGAATATAATGTACTGTGAAAAAAACAAGACTGATATATCATTTTTATTTAAATATGTAATTTAGGTAAACATACAATGTGCAATGAAATGATAAATATAAAATTTAGAAAAATGGTGACTTCTTTGGACAATGTATCAGATTAGGGTTGCAACAAGATACAGTAGGCTAAGATTAGAGCTGTATATACAAGAAGTCTCTATGTCACTGATGGTGCCCTACTTCAAAAATTTGGTAGTATGTCGTTTTATTATGTGCACAAGTTGCACTGTATATTTTTTCTAGTGCATATCAAGTATTAAACACTAGAAAAGTAAGAATCCACTGGACTTGGGGGAGTTCTGTATTCTTACCCAAGTTATTTTGCTAACTTTCGCTGGAACCACAAACAAGTTACTTAACTTGTCTGAGCTTTGGTTCTCTCATCTGTAACTGGAAAGACTGGGTAATTTCTAAAGTGCCTTCCATTTCCAACAATTTTCAATCCCATGAGCCAAAGAACTAACATTGTATTTAAGTCAGGGAACTTCCCCAAGCACCTTTCAAATTACATATTTTGACATAGACTCAAAATAGGGAAAAGGAACAAAGAATATTAATCTGCCAAGTTATACTTAATACATGGAAAATCCAAATAAGGAGAGACATATAAACAAGGTTTTATTTGGTTATTTGAAACTATATTGTTTTACCTCTGAGTCAGAGAGCTACTTGACCGTAATCTCCCATATACCTTTCAAAATTGAAAAAAATAATAATATAAAAATAAGGATTTGGGCCAGGCGCGGTGGCTCATGCCTGTAATCCCAGCACTTTGGGAGGCCGAGGCGGGTGGATCACGAGGTCAACAGATCGAGACCATCCTAGTCAACATGGGGAAACCCCGTCTCTACTAAAACTACAAAAAATTAGCTGGGCATGGTGGTGCGTGCCTGTAATCCTAGCTACTCAGGAGGCTGAGGCAGGAGAATTGCCTGAACCCAGGAGGCGGAGGTTGCGGTGAGCCGAGATCGCGCCATTGCACTCCAGCCTGGGTAACGAGCGAAACTCTGTCTCAAAAATAAATAAATAAATAAAAATAAGGATTTGTATAAACACTGAAAACTAGAGAAAAATAATACTCAAATGCCAAAAGTCTCAGTAAATATCTCCAGATATGGCACAGATTTGCTCATAGGAAGAGAGAAGACACTGAGGCCAACTTAAAAAACTTCCTGCCCACCCTAAGCAGTAATAGCACTTGAAATAAAATCAAAACTCCTTAGAAAAATCCCATTAACATTCCCTAATTAAGAGGAAAGAGACAGACTGTGAGACATACAGACTCAAACCACTTTGACCTTTCACCAATGCTGATCAACATGATAGCAAATGATAACAGCATATTTATAGTGCATACTATATGCCAGAGATAGTTCTGAGCTCTTCAGATATTAGCTTATTTAATTTTCATATTAGCCCCCAGTCGGTAGATACTAGTGTTTCCCTTTTACAGATGAAGGATCTGAGGTATAGAGAATTTAAGTGATGATTCTCTATAGTTAGTGAGTGGCAGAGGCAAGATGCGAACCCAATCTTTTTGCTTCTAGCATCTAGTGCCTTAATCACAGAATTATAGTATTCCTCAAAGGCAAAAGAAAGTAGCTGTATCTGGTGTCCATCATTGTAATAACTCTGTGTAACAAACCAATCCAAAACTCAGTGACATATAACAGTAGGCATTTATTCAGCTTATCAGTTTGTAAGCTGGTTGTTTAGACTGTACTGGGCCATTCTTCTGGTCTTGTCTGGGGACACAACTAGGTCTCAGAGTTGACTGGCTATTGTCTGTGGTGCGCACATCTGGGAGTTATTTTAGTATCACCTGCGCGACTCAGCTCTCTTCTCTGAATCTTCCACATGCTTCCAGCTGGCTAACCTAGGCATGTTCTCCTGGCAGACGTGCAAGAGCAGGTATGAACTCTCAAATGCCTCTGCTTGTAGCCATATCAGCACACATCTCCAATGGCCAAAATATGTCACTCTTCCTATTTAGTGAGAGAAACTATAAGGAAAATGGCATGTGTGTAGGCGAGGTCTCATAGAAGAATTACCGCAGAAGCTGTTCTGTGCACCTGTTAACATGGCTATTATATGCATTATTAATTTACCATAATAGCCATGCTAAGAGGTGCACAGAGCAGCTTCTGCGGTAACGACAAGGCTCCTTCCTGAAGCCATGGGCAGCAGCTCCTGGAAGGAGGGAGGCCCAACAGTATGTCATTTGGATCCAAGCTTTAAGACAACTAGATTCAGAAATGTGGCCTTCATGGAAGATTTTTCGATGAGAGAGAGAAAAAAAAAAAAAAACAGAAGCAGTAATGCAAAGACAACTCCAAAGCCCTTCCATTCCTCCCTTCCTGAGGCTTCTAGATGACCGCAGTGGGTACTTACATCAACCTCTTAACATCTGAGAGGAGAATTTGCACAGCTACCATAGAGAAGGGAAGGAGGCCTAAAGAGAGATTTATGAGGAACTGTGTTTTCAGTTTCTAATAGGATTCAGTTACCACACGGCACTCTACAGAGCATCTCTGGTTGGCGGTTGTCTTTAGGCACTTGAGAGAATGTGGGTGTGCGGTAGTCTGGGTATGGGCACCCGTCTGGCTGCTCATGTCTGAATCTTTCCTTTCCAGTCTTACTTTTACCATTTACTAACCAAGCACACATAGAGCGGTTACCATGTACCAGACTCTGGAAACATGAGCTGTGCTGTGTTCTCAATCACTGAGGATCTTTTAGTCTGGAGCGCTCATTTTTCACCGGCTCCCAAGTAGAGGGATGTGTCTTTCAGGCCCAGGGTGCTCCTGGAAATATTTGTAGGAATTAAAGCAGCCTGGTTATTGTTGTTCTGTTTCCTAAGACTCCTCAGTCCCTGAACATGCTGAGTGAGTATAGCCTCTTCTTAACTATATCCAGCTAAATTTTTTTCTGATTATCAGGGATTCGAGTTCTTATTCTCCTTCATAGAAAATAAGCTCTGTTCAGGAAAGGGGTGGCCTAAGTCTGGGTGAGCTCATATAGCAATACTAACCGTTTTCAGGATCCACTTCTGGGGATAGCAGGTTGTGAGGTACAAGGTGTCAGGTGTGATGAAGCTCAGACCAGCTCCCCGACTACACACCCTAGTTATGGCAGTTCTGACATCAAAGATGTCAAAAATTGGCACCACTTGTGTTATCAGGGGTGGCCCAATTCTCAATAATTGGTAATGACTGTCTGGAGTACTATGTGGAAAAGATCAACAGGAAGGAGTCCCCCAAATTAGCACATCTGACATAATCATGGATGGAGAAGGGTGGCACATATAGCATGTGTTTGTCATTTCTAGTTCTGCTGACTCTATATTAATTTTTTCCTCACATTTTCTCACTTCTTTAAACACAGAGGAAATACAAGCCTGGTTGGGTTGTGGGAAACAGATCTCCCACATTTTGAACAATGAAGATGGTCTAATATGTATCTGATTGTTTAGTTTGTTATGTGAATGTTTTAAATACCCAACATAGGAATATCAGAAGTGGACAGCTGACCTTTGCTCTGCAGACAGAGAAGATGCAACTCCTAGAATCCCAAAGAGCAAGAAAAGGGTTTGCAGTTGGCATGTCTCTTCTTATCCCTTGCTGGACAGTAGGCACAGCTCTATTTGAGGGCTTGTGTTTTCTGGAGATGACTGCTTTCCTTTCTTTACATTGTTGTCCATACCCAGTACAATAGTAGGGGTTCAACTGATATTTTTTGCAGTAAGAGTTAAATCCATGCTGCCTAGTGCTAGATTGCCACAAAGTAGGAAACACGTTACACAATAAAAGTGTTTTTTAAATGATTGCATTTCTACATTAGTACCAAAGGCTTAATTTTTCCCCCAATTTATAGCACAACATGGAAGAGCATAATACAGAAGAGCTGGCTCCTCCTCCCTTCTCAATACAGCCCCACCATTCGGCCTCAGAGAACATTGGGACTAATTCTGTCATGCGCTTTGTTCCTATCTGTATTAACCACAATTAGAAAATAAAGACTCCAGGTCCTCTCTCACCCTGTGATCTCTTGTGCCCACACAGCTCTGTGCATCTCTGATTCCATCCCCCATCTTTTCAAAGAGCACCTTCTTATGCACAAAGTTTGAGTTGCTCTGTGAACTCCAGAACACACTTGCAATGAGCAAAGTCCATTATATTTTTAATCTTGTCTGAATAGTACCTTCCCTTTCCTACTGGAAATCTGGCTCTCCTTAATTCTATTGCTTCCCTAGAGCCCTCCTAAGTGGCCATGTCTTATTTTCCACACCTCTTGTGCTACTGGACTTAGTGACAGGCTAAGTGTTGTTTTTGCTCCTTGTTGCTTCTTCCAGACTCATGTCCTGCCCTCCTCCTTAAAATCAATCTGCCTGGAAACTCATACTATCTAACCTAGGTCAGGTCAATACTACTAACCCTGCCTCCTTGGTGCAGTTATACATAGTTCTAGACCCCAGCACCTCCCCTATTCTTTGGAGATTCTGGTCCTAGAACCATGGCTCATGGTTGCTTTCTCTCCAGCTCTATTCTTGTCATCACCTTTTTTAGTCTCATCTCCCAGTCTCCACTTCATTCTATGTGTTCACTAACTAGCTGATCACATACTCTGATGACCCCCCAAATATATCCTAACCAAAAACTGTCTTCAACTCATATTTCAGCTGCCTCCTTCCTACCTCGCTTGGATGTCGAACAGGCATATCAAAATGTATATGTTCAAAATTAAACTTATTTAATTTTAATCCCATAGCCCCCAAATTTCTTCCTTTTAGAACCTCTCCCATGTAGGCAGAGACTTCATTTTGGGGCACTGCTATTTCTCTACTGCCTGGCATATAGTAGGTGCTCAGTACATGTTTAGTTAATGAATCGTTTTATATTTTCACAATAATAGTTTAAACTGTTGTAAAGCAGGGTGTTTCACTTCTGCTTTCTTGTGAGAGAGCAAGCTAGATAAAATGTGAGCTTGCTCTGGCAATGCAATAGCACAGCAGTGTTAGAGGTAGTCTGAGTTGGTAACTGATGTGTAAACAAACCTTTGTACCAAATCTGACTTCTGCCTACCATCTTCTGCTCTAGTCTCGTATAGATTACCACCAGGGTCAACCTCTTCAATGACAGATTTGACCATGCCACTACCTTGCTCAAAATCCTTTGGAGTATATAAAGAAATTTAACTTCCTCCACCTGGCATCCAAAGGTCTCCTTTCTTTGAGTTTCCACCTATTACTTCTCCACCTTCATCCTGAGATAAGGCTTTTAATTCAAGCAACATCATAACTGTGACTCTGATCCCTTGTGTTCATCAGGACTTCTTGGCTAAAAATGACAGAAATGAGATAGGCTTAGCAAAGAAGAGAATGTATTGTCTCGTAGCTGTAAATACATCTCTGTACTGATAAAGATGGTTGGTCACAATGTATTGTTGAGAGAAAAGTAAGCTATAGATTAGTATGTATACTGTGATTCTATTTTATATATTTTTAAATCTTCCTATGGTTGAGTGTGTTTATATGCCTGAGAACAAAAAGAGTCTGGAAGACTATGCACCAAATGTTAGTAATAATTAGCCTTTAGTGAGTAAAAAATCCTGATGTTTTCCAATTTACATATTTATATATTAGAATATCATGAAAACTGTTTAAACTTATGCTTGCTTCATGGTATCACCCTGTTAATGCAATGCCATCATATACCATCCAATATGGAGCCAGTGGCTAGGTATGGCCACTTAAATTTAAAAGTTAAATAAAAAAATTCCATCCTTCAGTTGCACTAGCCACATTTCAAGTGCTCAAGAGCCACCTGTAGCTAGTGGCTGCCACATTGAGTGCACAGGTATCAAATATTTCCATAAACGCACAGTGTTACTCCCACAATGTGAAACACCTGTCAAGCTAGATGAACTAGATGTTCACCTGATTGCTTTCTCTAGTATAATTGGCGTCGTTTAGATGCAGCCAGAGGGAAGCAGGTGCAGGCCTGATCACTTGTGATCTGACAGCCACCAGGAGTTCGACTGAACTCCCAATCTGTTCATTTATGCAGGATCTTTAAATGTGTGTGGAAAAGACATTAGCTTAGAGGCAACCTGTTGAGTAATTTCAAAGGGAAATAAGAAAAATCTTTACCCAGTAATTTTTAAAGGAAAATGACAACATCTGAGTCTCTGCAACATTGAGATTTACCTGTTTTAATTAGAAAAACAAACTGACTTGAGATACTGTTTTTCCTTTTTGTCTTATTTGCCTAATTCCCAAGTAATTTGGCCATACTTATGGAGAAAGAAGAATCATTTTCCTATCTGGCAAGGAAATTTAAATGGTACCATAAGTACTTCTGTTTGAAATTGTTTGAAAGCAAACAGAAAACTCTTACCATGTTTCCTAAGTTTTTTTAATTTGAATCTTTAACATTTGCTCCATGTGGCATGCAGAAAACTCAGTGTTTATGTTTTTATTCTAAGGTGGAATCATAAAATCATTTTTTCGTGGTTGTGGACTTTTGTGCAAGAGTCAATGGTAATCAGATATCTTTTTTTTTTTTTTTTTAAATAAAAGATTAAGAATGCATTAGTGGCTGGGTGTGGTGGCTCATTCCTGTAATCCCAGCACTTTGGGAGGCCAAGGTGGGCGGATCATTTGAGGTTAGGAGTTTGAGACCAGCCTGGTAAAACCCCGTCTCTACTAAAAATACAAAATGAGCCAGGTATGGTGGCATATGCCTGTAATTTCAGCTAATCGGGAGGCCGAGGTACAAGAATAACATGAACCCAGGAGGCGGAGGCTGCAGTGAGCCCCGATCATGCCACTGCACTCCAGCATGAGCAACAGAGTGAGACCGTGTCTCCAAAAACAAAAAAGAATGCATTAGCATGCAGCATGATTCTTATTTTCCACTCATTCTGTTTCTTTTTCAACAAGTCAGATTTATTACAACCACAGGTTGAAAAAGACAGTATTTTGGGTCAATTATCAAATGCTGTCTTTTATTCAACATAACACCTTCTAAGTCTATAGGATGCTAAATATTCATTCATTGGCTCTATTTGATCTTTGGATCTACCAAATTGAATTGATTATACTGCCCAATATGTGATACAGTCATTTGATAATTTGTCCTTACCATCCCCTATCCTGACTCTAATGCATTTTTATATGCCCTTAAATAGGTGTACATCCTGAAAAGTAGGTAGTGTTTTTAGTACATGTTTTTAGTTCAGATAAAAATCATTGTACTACAGATCTGTCTCTGCTTTTTTACTTAAACGCTTTTAAGCTTTGTTTTTTTAATCTTTTTGGTCAGTGGAACATGATTAAGAGTGGAAAATCTAGACCAACAGTCTCCAACCTTTTTGGTACCAGGGACCAATTTTCCTGATTTTCCATAGACCAGGGACAGGGATGTTTTGGGGATGATTCAAGCACATTACATTTATTGTGTGCTTTATTATTATTACAAGGTAGTATATAATGAAACAGACAACTCACCATATGCAGAATCACTGGAAGCCCTTAGCTTGTTTTCTTGCAACTAGACAGTCTATCTGAGGGTGATGGGAGACAGTGACAAATCATCATGCATTCGATTCTCATAAAGAGGGGTGCAGCCTCAATCCCTCACATGCGCAGTTCACAATAACATTCATGCTCCTATGAGATCTCATGTCACCGCTGACTTGACAGGAGCCAGAGCTCAGGTGGTAGTGTGAGCAATGGGGAGCAGCTATAAATACAGATGAAGCTTCACTCACTTGCCTGCTGCTTACCTCCTGCTGTGTGGCCCAGTTCCTATCAGGCCACAGTTCCTAGCAGATGGTACCACATAGGGTGAATGTTGGCTCTTCCATGCTATGTGACCTTATGCTAATTACTTAAACACTCTGATCCTCATGTTCCTTTCCTGTAAAATATAGTTACTAATATTCACTTTTTAAAAATGTAAGGAGTGAATGAATTAATGTGTGCAAAGAACTTAGAAAAGTATTAGACATTTACTAAGAGCCACTTATATGTTTTACTTTATGAAAATCTAATACATTATTTCTGACTATTACATAATATTCCATCATATGCAGTACTTCATTTTACTTATTTTCCTGTTCCTTCCAAATTTGTAACCAAAAGTAACACTATATAGATATCCTTATGTATTTCCTTGCACAGACCTATGGGATATATACCAATGAGCGAAACTACTGGATTATCAGGCACATGCACACTACATTTTCTCCAGGCAGTGCCAGATTGATTGCCCTCCAAAAAATCTGTGCCAACTTAAAATCTCTTGGCTGTGCATGGTGTTTCCATTTGCCTATCTTCTCATCAACACTTATTATTATCTAACTTTCAAATTTGTGCCAATTTGATTAGACATAAAAGTGGCATGTCAATATTATTTTGATTTGCATTTCCCTATTAGGGAGTTCATGCACATGAAAGTTAGTCATTTGGATTTCTCTAGCATTGGGCTGGTAAATGTTTAACTCCTGGCTTTAGGGGATGACGAAAGAGAAGGGAGCCTGATTTGTTGTGCAGTTTGTCAATTTCCATGGTATAAATACTGCAGCATGGCCAATTTCAAGCTACCCTTTAGCAACTAGCTAGTGAAATTTCATAATAGGCTCTCATAAGATGGCATAACACAGCTCCAGGACACCATTGGATTGTCCCTTCTAGAAATGGCTTATTCATAACTTTTGCTCAGTTAATATTTGATTTCCTGTCTTACCCTTGTGGATTTACAGGAGTTTGTTATATGTATGTAATGTGTGTGTGTGTGTGTGTTAATTACATCTGTGTTTTGAAGATTGCAAATAATTTCTCCAACTCTGCAAGAGTTACTTTGTTAACTTCATTGAAGAGTTAGTTTACTGAACAGAATGCCTTGATGTAATCAATTATTTTCACTTTTTCCCCTTTGGCCTTTTGCTTTGGGGGAAGTCGTATTTAAAAACGCATCTTACTCCAAATGCGTTTATCAGTATGTATTAAACATCAGTTTTCATTCTTGCTGCTTCGGATTCAAAGATGAGTCCTGAGGAGCTTGCAGTTTAGGGGCAAGAAAACAACATGCAACTGAATAGTGGCAATACAATATAGAATGTGCTTATTGTTGCTACATTTGCAAATATTTAGATGTGCCTTTGCAAAGCAAAACAATTTTCCCCAATAGTGCATTTGTGTAAATGATTAAAGGTTTGAACTGCACAAGTCAGGAGAGGTAATATAATGACTCCTTATAACTTCACAAAGCATCCTAGCGTCTTGGGAATTTCCTCTTGTCTGCTTTGAGAAAGTTTTCCAAAGATAACAGAAGTTGAGATGACCTTACAGCAGTGATGAAGCCAAGTCCAGTCCATTGCTAACCCCTACTCTGGCCATACATATTTGCTGCTTCTCTGGTTAGTTTCCACTCCTGCTCCTCCCTGTGCTTCCTTGAAAAACAGCAGCAGCAAGTCTTGTATTATTCTCCTCTAACCCAACTGTTTGAGCTGCATTCTCTCTTTTGAAACTCTTTCTCCATATAGCTTATAAGCTTCAAAATAGGATAAATGTGTTTTACGTAATTTATAGAAACTCGAGTTTAATTTTTAAAATATTATATAGGTGTTTGTTACACATTCATAAAATGGTGTGATCACATAAAACTACACTCAGATAAGCCTTGAAAAAAATATTCCTAAGTCTTTTAGAGATATAGATGGCGATAGTGATGCTGAGCCTGACTGGGTTGAACAAGAGCTATCCTGAGAGGAGCTGAAGAGCTCCAAGCCATACTTTTCTAGGGTTGAGGGGGTGACCAGACTTGCCAGCAGCACTTCACCAGAATCGCTCCCAAGCGACCCAGAGATCCAAAAGGGATCTGTGTAATCGCAGAAATTCCAGGGGTGGTACTCATTGTGAAGTGTGTTGTTGCTATTATTGTTTGCCACTTTCTTTCCTTCTCCTTTCTTAGCTTGCTATGACATACGCATAATAGTGAACAGTGTACCAAAGAACCTGATTTGGGGGTGGGTCCTTCTGCCTGAGCTCTGAGATGGCATTTGTCTCTGAGTTCCGCAAAATGGTCCAAGCAAAATGTTCCTATTTCGTAACCACAATTGAGGTCGATGGTTCAGTGATCAAGAACAGAGAGTATATTTATCCTGGCAGAAATGAAGATTGTAGCAATATGAAAGTCTTTTTAATTTGATACCTGTAAACAGGTTGCTTTTAACACCCCGCAATGCAAATACACAGTCATATTTTCATTCTCTTTCTCCCCCTTCCTTCTTCTTTCCAGCTCAGAAACTGTGACTGCATTTCCCAAATTCAGTTTCATGAATATTCTTTAAATTGATAATTAGTGCACCATGGAAAGAAAGGTGGAAAGAAAGGGGGGGAAGGTTCTATGTTCAAATAAGTTTAAACGACCATACACTAAAATGCATTTCTGGGAATTCCACGATACCAGTAGTCCCTGAGAATCTTCTAGTAACAAAATCTGTCAAATTGAGTGTAACCCAGGATTTCACAAACTTTTCCTGGCCATAGATATTTACCTCTCTGTCTCATGCCCCCATGCTCCCTCTTCTTTCCCGGAGCACTTATTAGTATCTTTTATATTGGAGAACACATTTATATTAAACCAATAGTTTGGTTTAAATATGTCCCAAACAGTTGCTTTGAATAAACACAAACTATACCACCCTCACTCATTCAACCAATAGTTTTTAAAATACTACCTATTTAGTGCCTGGCTAAACTGGGGTTACAGATTTGAAGGCTCCTTTCCCTTCAGGCCTCACAGCTTGGTTGGTGGAGGGACACAGGAAAATTGGGATAGTCACTAATGCTAGAAGGGCAGAGTTCCTGGCAGGTATGCACAGGAGCTGTATAGGAGCACAGGAGTGAGCCATCAGATTATGCTCTGAAGACTTACACGCAATTTCAGGAGCTTTAGGGTTCGTCTAAGCCTATGTCCATTGACCTGGGTTGTTCTTTATAATTCAACAACTAGTGTTTTATACTAGAATAGACTAATGATAGAAAACAAATTACATGCGGCCGGGCGCAGTGGCTCACGCCTGTAATCCCAGCACTTTGGGAGGCCGAGGCGGGTGGATCACGAGGTCAAGAGATCGAGACCAATCCTGGTCAACATGGTGAAACCCCGTCTCTACTAAAAATACAAAAACATTAGCTGGGCATGTGGCGCGTGCCTGTAATCCCAGCTACTGAGGAGGTTGAGGCAGGAGAATTGCCTGAACCCAGGAGGCG
>NW_016107366.1:4841216-4858170 GCF_001604975.1 Cebus imitator | reverse complement strand
CACCAAATAATGAAAAGCACAGAATCAAATATACCACAAAACCCCAAACAACTTAATGCCACTGTGTAACCCATATCTGTAATGACTGGGCAAACTTCTTTCATTGGGCTAAAATTCTATTTTTTTTAGATTGGATTAATCTATTTTAAAATCCTTAAGTTATCTTTACTTTGGACTTACAACATTACACATTAAGGTTTTAATGTGGACATTATCACAGGATGAACAGGCCAAAAGAAGTAATTTTAAAAAGTTTACTTTCCTGTCTAGGTATAAGACTCAAAATGATTTGTTAGAACAAGGGAAAGGCTAAAAGCCACATTTTTGACAGATAATTAAACCAGTCTTTCCAAAGTCAGTTCAGTATTCAGTTTTGCACAATGCCTAAAGTTACACAAGCAGTTAATGGTCCATCTAATACTGCATCCAGGTCTTAAAACTCCAAAGGCCATACCTTTCCATGACACCATGGCAATCAGCTCAAATGTCACTGCTGCCGCAACACTTCTGTCTCTCACAGTTAATATTTGCTTCTTGATGTCATTTGTGGTGTCTGTCCACCCTTCCATCTTTCTCAGCCACTGATCCATCCATCTGTCCAGGTATACCTACTAACCAATTGTGTTGTAACACTGACAACATGGTCACATGCTCATAACCTTGAAAAACTAAGAACTTCATCTTTATATTTCTCTCATCCCTCTGAGGGGTTTGGCACACAGTTGGCGTGTAGCAGGAGTCTGCTGACTTCTGTTGCTTCACCAGAGAGACCTCAAGTTAGCACCGAAATCAACTGAGTTTTACAGAAGATATAGCAGAACTGTAAAATTTCTGACTACAGCGATCTCTGATGGATTGTGTCCATCCCCTCCTTTACCTACCTCGAACACGTGAATACAGAAGTAAAATGCACAAGTCTTCCACAACCTTCTATTCACAGAATTCTCTTGGCTCATCCTCTCACCACCGTCACTTTCTCATACACACCGTGTGTATTCAGCTCTGCCCTTCTCTGAGGCAGCCCTGGGGAAGGGCAGAGCTCTTGAGCCTCTCAGGCTATAGTTCGATGCCTTTTGCTCTACTGATCCCTGTAATTATTATTAACTATCAGAACCTTGCTGTAGGATTTTATATTTATCCCAAATGTCAGAATCACTTTGAATTTTTAATCCTGCTTTCTCTGATATAGCTATGCCTGCCCGTTTTGTGTCACTATACATTTAACATTTCTTCTATGTATTCATCCATGTCATTGAATTAAAAAATCCCTAGCAGCAAAAGATCAAAGAGAAAATTTTGTAGCCCAATTTAGTTTAACTAATACCCAGTATTTATTCCTTCCTTCGTGTAGTTATAAATCTACTTAGTAATGTTATTATATGCTCTACATTTCTCCATATCATCCACCTATAAATAACCACCAAGACACTAGAGGAAGTACTAAATGAAGACAAGGATGTAGTATTTGCATTTATTCTTTGAGGACTGGCCAATTAAGAAGGTAAAGGCAGCCCAGGCAGAGAGGTAGACCTATGGATTCTCCACCAACAAAGGGGCCACTAATGTAACTAAGACATTCCCCACTAACTGATGGGATTTGCTGGTTTGGACTCTATTCAAATGTCAGGCTTATTCTATCCGTTACCAAAACGTATGGGCAGGACAAAGGCCAGGGTGTTCGATGCAGAGAAAATTGCTAGATTTAATAGCTATGTCTTAATCTGGGCTGCTATAGCAAATCGTAATAGACTAGGTAGCATAAATGACCATATAGCTCATTGTTCTGAAAACTGGGAAGCCGAGATATATATGTAAGATATACATTGGTTTGGCCCAGAAAGGAGGGACAGCTTGAAGCAGCGATGGGGCTTCCAGGTAATAGGTAGATAAGTAACAATTGGTTGCACTCTTTTGAGTTTCTGATTAGCCTTTCCAAAGGAAGCAAGCAGACGTGTATTTATCTCAGTGAGCAGAGGGATAACTTTGAGTTCTGTCTGTCCTTTGTCCACAAGGCAATTCCTTGTGAGGGAGGCATGTAGCTTTTTAATCTTTTTTTTTTTTTTTTTTTTTTTTAGTTGTTTTTTCTTTTTTTTTTTTTTTTTTTTTTTTTTTTTGAGATGGAGTTTCGCTCTTGTTACCCAGGCTGGAGTGCAATGGCGCGATCTCGGCTCACCGCAACCTCCGCCTCCTGGGTTCAGGCAATTCTCCTGCCTCAGCCTCCTGAGTAGCTGGGATTACAGGCATGCGCCACCATGCCCAGCTGAATTTTTGTATATTTAATAGAGACGGGGTTTCACCATGTTGACCAGGATGGTCTCTATCTCTTGACCTCGTGATCCACCCGCCTCGGCCTCCCAAAGTGCTGGGATTACATTTTTTTTTTAGAAATAGAATGAGAGACAGATTTTCCTAAGCAGTTCCCAGCTTGACTTTTCCCTTTGGTTTAGTGATTTTGGGGTTCCAGGATTCATTTGTTTCACACTGCCTTCTTGCTATAACTTCACTGAGGCCAAGAGAGAGAGATCACCTCTCGCATGCCTCCTCTTGTAAGAACACTAATCCTATTTATGAGATGGGACCCCACCTCCAAATACCATCACACTGAGGATTTAGACTTTGAAATATGAATTTGGGGAGAACACAAAAATTCAGTCTATAGAAAGTAATCACTAAAGATTTTGGGGGAGTATACAGATATATTCATAGCTATGCCTTAGGATGGCAACTCTTTAGCAGCCAGGTAAATGATGGCATGGAGAGGTTGATATCCCAAAGGCAGCAAAAGCAAATTGGACAAGATTTCAATAGTGTAGGTGAGAGAATGTGCAAGCCTGAAGGTGGCAGCGGCAGTTTGCATAAATGAGATAAATGTAAGAAGACACTGTAGTGAGACTTTGGCAACTGGCCAGGTATGGCATGAATAGGAGTGAGAAAGCTGGGGGAAGGAGAAGCCTCAGATGATACTGAGATTTCTAGCCTCTGTAACTGAGAGAATGGTGGTTGGATTTACCAGGATAGGGAACGCAAGAAGAACCGTAGCTTGGGGAGCGGAGAAACACCGGTTTCCAGTTTAAACGTGTGGCATTTGGAGTACCTATGGAACACACCAAGTTGGTGGTCAGGAGGGAACCCCGAGCTACAGATGGTGATAGGAGAGTCAATGGAATCAATATAAGAATGGAAGCCACAGAAAGAGATGACAAAGGGGTTAAAGATAGATCCCGGGCACCACCGTTTATAGACCAGGCTGAGGAAAAGGGGAAATTAAAGGAATAGCGTTTTTAGATAGTTAAGAAAGAAGAATGGATGAGGAGACCTCAGTCAACCTCAACTATCACCCCAAAGTCATGTAAAAAAGCTCTGAAAAGGAGGCGCAAATAGAAATGAAAAAGCAAGAAAAAGAGCTGAGTACTTATCAAGAGCCAGGCATTGTACTAAACTTTCTACGTATGTCATGTCATTATGTTAATTGCAGGTTTTACATGTAAAAGAACAGTTAAATGGCTCCAGAGTTTCAGATCCAAACTCTGCCATTCACTAGCTCTGTCCACTAGCATAAGTTTCCTCTTTTTTTTTTTTTGAGACAGAGTCTTGCTCTGTCGCCCAGGCTGGAGTGTAGTGGTATATGATCTTGGCTCACTGCAACCTCCGCCTCCTGGTTCAAGCCATTCTCCTGTCTCAGTCTCCCAAGGACCTGGGATTACAGGCATGCATGGCCACCATACCTGGCTAATTTTTGTATTTTTAGTGGAGACAGGGTTTCACCACATTGGCCAGGCTGGTCTCAAACTCCTGACCTTGTGATTTGCCCACCTTGGCCTCTAAAGTCCTGGGATTACAGGCATGAACCACTGTGCCCAGCCAGTTTCCTCTTTTTAAAGGCCAGGCAGCAACTCATTATACCTCACAGAGTAGTGTAAATATCATATAAGATAATACATGTAAAGTTACATAGCTGATTACATGGACAATCGGAGTCATTATTTCTTCTTTGGGTTTACTTTTATAACATCTGTCTTCCCCCACAGAAAATCCCATGAGTCCAAAGACCATGTCTATTTTAACAATTTTGTTATTTGTTGTTTTTTTTTAACTAAGTGTTCTTAATGTCTGTGTATAATAGACACTCAATGTTAGTTGAATGACTGGATGATTGCATTTCATCTACATGTCCTTGCCTGTGGGCACCTCTTTAGTCCTTCTTAAAGAAGAGGGGACAAATGCTCATATACACACTGGTACATTTGAAGACCCTCAGTTTTCGCAAGAGGATGTCCTTCTTAACCACAGTTTAATTGCCTTCATTAAAAGATACAGATTTGTCATGGAATCAGCCTAAATGCTCAACAATGACAGATGTTGGAAACAGGTTTACAATATCAGGACAAATCCACACCAAGACAATGGATCACACAGCAAGGTTAGCTTACTTCCTGCAGGAAGGGTGCAACCCGCCGGCAGTCTTGCCAGGAGAGCACACCCAAAAAAGGAGACAGGGACTTTCATAACCTGATGCAATCACCCTATTGCTGTGTCCAGTTTCCACTGGCCAGAACCGGACCTCAGATTCTATGCTTGACCCAATTGGCCAAAAATTTAGAAATTTTCTAAAGAAGTGAAGGCAGAGGAGAACAAAGGAAAAGAGGAAGTAACTTGAGGAATGCTTAGAGAAGCGATAACATTTTCAAATAAGGAAGGGGAATAAGCTTTGACCTAAGACTTGCCTGGGCTTGTCCAGCCATGTCAGGGGAAATACCTAGGTTAAAGTGTAAGAACTAAGAACACAGAATGCACTTATTTCTTTATTATGACTAACAGCTACTTTAAGATTATTAGCAAAAGCTTTAAAGTAAGTTAACCTTTGAAGAAACTTTGATTCATAATGAACTAAGAGGAAAGCTTTGAAGAGAAACCTTTTATTTATTCTGATTTCCCACAATAGACTAGATAAAGAAACTGTGGTACATATACACCGTGGAATACTATGCATCCATAAAAAAGTGCGAGATCACATCCCTTTGCCATAACATGGATACAGCTGGAGGCCATTATCCTTAGCAAACTAACACAGAAACAGAAAACCAAATACTGCATGTTCTCACTTATAAGTGGGAGCTAAATGATAACACATGGACACAGAGAGGGGAACAACACACACTGGGGCTTACCGGAGGGCAGAGGGTCAGAAAAAATAACTAACAGATATTAGACTTAATAGCTGCATGATGAAATAATCTCTACAACAAACCCCCATGATACATATTTACCTACCTACACATCCTGTCCATGAACCCCTGAACTTAAAAGTTAAAAAATAATTAAAAGATATAGGTCTGTATTTAACTAACTAGTCTCTAATTCACTGCTGCCCAACAGTTTTTAAAAACTAAGCTGAGAAAAACAATACCAAGGAAGGAGTGTTGAAAGATACACAGCCTCTCTACTCTTCCAGGAAATGCTTTTTGTTGTAAGTCAGACACTGCTGCAAGTACTTGATATACAATCCTCATTTAATCTTCATGATAACCTGAAGTATTAGGTACTACAGTATTATTAACCCAATTTTTCAAATGAAGAAATGGAGACACAAGAATTTAGATCACACATCCAGTAGGCAGCACAGCTGGCTTCCAACCTCAGCAGTCTGTCCTGCACTCTTAACCTTTCATTATGCTGTCTCTCTCAAGTTCAGCTGCAGCAGAATCATAATGCTTACCGCCCCCATTCTATTTCAGAATCTTGTTTTTGTGAGTTTTGCTTATATTAAACCTAAATTAAGTTGATATGAGGTCTCATATTAAGAATAGCACCATCATACTCTATGAGAACCCAAAGGAGAACTCCTGTCTGATTATTATATGAAAAGTATTCTGCTTATCCTTTAACCATTGGTTTGTTTTTCATCTTATAGATATTGACCAGAATTTACTTATTGCATTGACTGTTAGACAATTTACCCTGAAGCATGTCATTCCTGCCTCTATTTTATATCACCATACTTAAATTCCAACTTCCTGCTGATGCTAGCTTATTTGATGAAAGTTGATTTTTGGAACAAAACGGGAATGCATAAACACACCTCATTACATCTTTCTGAGATGGTTATCATTAACCTTCATACAGATGAGAAAACTGACACTTGGAGACATTTAAATAAAATCTCCAGGTATGTAACACAGTTTAGTTCTTAATATTATGCTGACTTATATTTACAAACTGATTTTCCCCTAGGCCACACAAATTTGAGTGGAGAGATATAGTAATCATCCAAGGTTTACCTCTGGGAGCTGTGTGACCTCATGCAATCTCTCTGTGCCTGTTTCCTCATTTGTAAATGGAAATAATAATATACTTACCACCTACGATGGTTCGGAAGATGAAGAGTTAATTTATGTAAGGTGCTTAAAACAGTTTCTGGGACATGCACAGTATAACAATATCATCTCCGCCAGCTCTCCTTTCTTCTCTCCTGCCTTCTCTCCCCTTCCTCCACATCATTGGCTCTGTTGTATATGGAGAACCTCCAGCCCCTCTCAGGAGGTCATACTTATTTCTAAGGGTCCCAAGTGAGGTCTCACACGGGGCTCGCTATCAATTTATGTGCTTCTCCTCTAGCCTACTACACTGGTTTCCAGTTCTGTCAATGCTACTTGAGGGTTTCCACCCCAGCCCTTGTGTGCAACCATTGACATTTGTGACTGGGATGCTTTTTCTCAATACCCAAAAACATGTAAATCCTGAAAGTGTGCTATTCCCTGGTGTCCTGGCTAAGACATTGCTTTGATGTCAACCATGTCACTTCTTACCACCTAAGCTCTGATGCCATGCTCCTTCTGCCCAGCGTTTCCTTTATCCTCGCTCTATGGAACGGAACATCTATATTGATGGGGCTGGGCCAAAACCAATACCCTAAGCAGACACCACACAGCCCTCTCCCTCCCCACGTATTCTCTTCTGTCTCAGGCAATATCCCCACTTCCCTTGTTCTCCTTCCATCAACTCCCCTCCCAACCAGTTCATCAGGCACATGCAGCCATGCATGACTCCCACTTGGGATCAGCAGACCCCCTCCTACAGAAGACTGCCTGTTCCCTGTGTTGGCGGGCACACCCCAGGTAGATTACAAATTACTTGGGATTGGAGAGCATGGCTGAGAATTCCTCAGCTTCACAGCACTTAGAGTGAGACCAAGTTCAGAAGCAGCTCACAAGAAGAGTTGCTATTTGACTAGTTTTGATATCTCATGGCTGAACCAGCATGAGAAGTTTCCTTGGGGAGGAAAATATTCATCGTCTCAGTTTTGTCTGTGCTTGGTTCATTGTTTGTGTTTAGTCACCCCAGATTGCTCACGACCATCCCAGTTTCAGCACTGAAAGTCCTGTGCCCCAGGAAGCCTCTCAGTCCTCAAGAAGCTGGTCACCCAGCACTAGGATTCCCCAGTTTGAAATATGCCCTTTACTCGAGACAAGATGCTTCATGTATACTCTCATTTCAACATCTTGCCTCTGTCCTACTGCCCTGGACACACAGGCTCACATCAATCACATCCTCATCACCTGATTCCCTGTTTCCCAGCTTGTATCAGGACATATAAATTATTGGCCCACAATTCCTCCAGACTTAACAGCCTGTTGGAAAATGTTCTCATCCTCTTCTCTCAGCTTTGTGACCTTCACAATTACTATTCTTCTTAACATTTTTACTTTTCTCTAACCAGCAAAGGGCCTCAGTAGAAACACAGTGCTCCCAACCACAGGAAGCTGAATTTCAAATACTGCTGGCTTCTGGCTTCTGCCTTCTGAATCCTCATGGAATGATCAGCACTTAATGCATTTTTTGCCACCGTATTAGATTGTCATCCTTGGAAAGCAACAGATGAGGAAAGTCCCTGGTACATGAGCTCCTTACACCCTGTTGTACCCCCACTGCCATAATTGCTTCTTTCACGCTGACATCTTCAACCCTTCCACCAGTACTTGCACCCAGCATGGCCTCACCATCTGCTCATGTGACACCAACATTATGGCCTCTCTCCATGCATTCCTAAATGGAGCTGAGGAAGGCAACAGAGATGGCAAGTGTGCCAGCTGGCACCAGTGACACAAACCTAGACAGTAATAAATCATGTCTCAGGACAAGGAGGAAGAAGGGAGTATGCTGATGGTTAATTGTGTGGCATCATCAGTGCAGTGAGATGGATCTCTCTGCTCATGGAGACAGAATCAATGTGTGTTGTTTTCGTTCCTGCAGTAAGTGCCTCAGTTTTCTTTTAAAATGTGGCCACAGGAGAATGTTCAATAGAAAATCAACTGGAAATCAAAATCTGAGTTGTTCTATTTTTGCTTCTGTGCATCTCTAAATGGCATTATTGGGGGACTTCCCAGGGAGTTTGAGGATTGCTTGAAAATGACAGGGAAGCATTTCCGGTTGCTTGAGGGAAGAGCCAAAGCAAGCCAATTCATGTTGGGGTTGGGGGTCAGTGCTGTCACATAAGCTGCTGAAGCTCCCACCTACCACTAGCACCCTTTTGGTCTCCAAGGTTCTCTGTTCTTTACTCTATGTCCTGCAAATTTTTATAAACTTTTAACTTACCTAGTTCTCTCTGAATGCTGCTTCTAGGATTAAATCAGCTAGGCAGCTATTTAAGATTTGTTCTATAGATTTCAAATTTAGGCTTGTAGTGCTTTCTTAGTTGTTAGACCTTCATTGATTTCAGTGTATTTGATGTTAAAATAGTTCTTAAGAGTTTCCATTCCTTGCATTTGTCTTTATATATATATATATATATATATATATATACACACATACATATATATATATACACACATATATATATACATATATATACACACACACACACACACACACATATATATATATAAAGACATATATATATCACGTTTTCTGTCATTTACTTCATTTTTACCTTTTTTTTAAAAAATGGAAGTGGTAGCACAAAGACACCCATAAAATACAATAGTCTTCCCACAAAAGAGGAAGTTACATGTCAGTTTGGTTTTTATATTTTGTCCAGAAGCCCCCATAGATCTTGCCTATTCCCAAGAAGATATTTCCCAAAAGCAGATGAAGCCAAGAGAGAGAAAAGCGTTTCCAGCCACAGGGATGAGACACACAAAAATCCCAGATCAGCCCTGTTCAGCGGCACAGAGAGAACTCCAGAGGCTGTTGGAATACTGGTGCTATTTCATCTTCAAAACATCAGGTCAAGTAACTAGGCTCCTTTCTATCAGGTCAACCCACTTAACCAGTCAAGCATAAAAGAAAGAGAGACTTCATAGCAAACTAGCTGCAATCAAGAGCACTTATTAGCAGGGGTAGGTTTGGAGTATCTCTCTCAATCTTATAGGAAATATACTTATCTAAGCCTCTTTTCTGTTGGTATAAGAAAAATAAATAAACCAATTACTTCAAACCGCAGAGAAGGCAGGCATAAACATTGGTGATTTACATGTGGCACCAATAAACAATGGAAAAACACATGGAGGTATTCAGAGATTACTGGACAGTCCAAAGTTGTGATGGGAGATCCACATTCCTAGGAGCAGAAAATGCTAGATACTAGATGAATGTAATCCATAAATATCCAGAAACAAGTCACGTATAAGGGCTAGTGAATGGAGAGATGGTTTGTGGCCTAACTGGAATAAAAGGAAAGGGGGCAATGTATGTAGCCAAAAGGTAAACACCTTCAGATCAGATAGTTAGAAATTTATACTTGAAGCTGGGCACGGTGGCTCACACCTGTAATCTCAGCACTTTGAGAGTCTGAGGTGGGTGGATCACTTGAGGGCAAGAGTTCAAGACCAGCCTGGCCAACATGGTGAAACTGCATCTCATCTCTACTACAAATACGAAAATTATCTGGGTGTGGAGGTGCGCACCTGTAATCCCAGCTACTCAGGAGGTGAGGCAGGAGAGTCACTTGAACCCAGGCAAGAGGAAGAGGTGGCAGTAAGCTGAGACCCTGCCATTGCACTCTCCAGCCTGGGCAACAGAGCAAGACTCTGCCCAAAAAAACCAAAAGCAAAACAACAACAACAAAAAACAACAACAAACCCAGAAGTTTGTACTTGAGACACATTATAACTGAGAGATACCACAGGCTTCTGAACCAAAGAGGAAAGGCATCAAAAGAGGAGAAATTGGAAGGATAGGGAAGAGGGAAGATTCTTACTTCAAATGACCCTTAAAGAAAATGATGCTGTCTGTTGTTGTAAGGAAGAGTTGCAGGATTACTATTCCAGAAGTAGAGGCTGTGCTGGTTCCAGAGAAGGATTTAGAGTGGGGCAGAGGGTCAAGGGTGTGCTTCAATGTTGTGGCTAAAGCAATGGATAGAAAAATGGATGAGAATACCAAATGTTGCCTTTCTGTGCTGGAGTTCAGCTACTTCGCCTCCCCCATCTCTCGCCACCTTTTTGTATAAGATGCAGTTTTAGATCCTGATACAGCTCAGATTTTTGGTGGTTTTTTTTTTCCTACAGATCAGGAAATGTGAGTTTCTAGTTGTGGCTCTAATACGAACCAGCTGTGTGGCCTTGGATTAATCATTCCAGGGCTGAAATAAGAACTTCAGTCTTCTTAAGCCCTGAAAAGATTATGGTTTCCCCTCATTGCCTCATATGTACTTCAAAATAAGCCATAGATATCTAAAGATGTCCTACCAAGTTCTGATTTTTTTACATAATAACTTTAATACCTTTAAACTAATCAACATTTGAAAATATATTTTCTTCATTTTAGTTCCCCTGTTTTGCTAATGCTCAATCTAAGAACATGTTTACTTTAATTTTTGGATAATCAGGCAGTGATCAGTTCCATTTTCCTCATCTATGAAATAAAGGCGTCAGACAGGAAGAACTCCAAGATATCCCCCAGCTTAAGTTTCTGTAATTTCATGACCTCAAAGATGTATTTCCTATCTACCTTTATCACCATTTTATCTTGGCATTAATGATTTCCAAATATGAATGGAAAAAACTGTTACATTTCCATATCCCCTTAATTCCACGTACCTGCTAAAAACTATAACTAGACTTCAGGGAGTATCTACGACACATGAGTCAAAACGAAAGGATAACTGTCTTTTTTTATGTCTAAATCTTATGAAGACGGTATTTCTACAATAAGATACAATCATCAGCTAAGTCCTTGACTTACTGGCAGAAACCATTTTGGAAAAAGATAAAAGTTATGACTGATATAGAATACCTGCCAATAACTTAGGGTGTCAAAATTTCCCTTGATTCATTTAGGATTTAGCTTTCCTGTTAATTTCTTCATTTGTCCATTCCTTCATTTACTCATGATTTATCTCCCTTTCATATTCCTTCATTTACTCATGATTTACCTACTTTCATATTTCATAAGTCTACCTGTAATATTGTATGAAATTTCTTGTGAACATCTATGTCTTGCCAGCTCTTTTGCCACTGCCCTTTGACTTTTCACCTCTGTCCTAAATGGCTATAGTGTCTTGGTTCCCATGCATACATACTTTGAGACTCTGAAAGTGTGGGCAGCAAGGGCTGAGGCTCTCTACAAGCCTGGCTGGGATCTGCCTTTCAGATGGGAGCTGCTCATTATTTGCTGGAAGGTTTATAGAACAGATGTTACAAGGCAGACAAGCAAGCACACACTCCCAGAGCACGCTGCGCCAGGCACGCACACACTCGCCAATACCAATATCAGGAGAGCCGCTGCCGGGGTGATGGAGGGAGTTTACTCTGAGGGGCAAGGGCTGCTCCGAAGCCCTGCTAATGTCTCTGTGTGGCCATGCTGTATTTTCAGCTTGTCATCATGGCTGGAACAGTGCTGCTTGCCTACTACTTCGAATGCACTGACACTTTTCAGGTGCATATCCAAGGATTCTTCTGTCAGGATGGAGACTTAATGAAGCCTTACCCAGGGACAGAGGAAGAAAGCTTCATCACCCCTCTGGTGCTCTATTGTGTGCTGGCTGCCACCCCAACTGCTATTGTAAGTACAGAAATACACTTTCCTTTTTATTGTCAGATACCCAAGAATATTTCCTGTCTGCTTTTTCTCTTCTTTCTTCTCTTCCTGAGTATTCACCCAGCAGCTTTATCAGTAGCATCCTGTTCCAGCCAAAACAGAGTGAATGGAGCTCTGCAGAAAAACTCATTAAGATAGCTCTTGTCTTGTATAGACAGCTTTTGCTTTTCGGTATCTGAATTTTGAAAAGATATATTTTTAAAAAGCATGTGAGAATGTTATAAATCAACAGGTATGACTGGCTAATGTGTTAAGAACAACTGTTGTCCTCTTGAAAAAATATGCTATGAGTTGCGTGTATTCAAAAGAGATTCTAAATGCTAAGTGCTGGCACTGTTATAACCGAGATTAGAGTAGAATAGAATCTCTCAGGCCGGTATCTCCTGCTGTTCTCATTGAACTTCCAGAGAGGCCAGAGATGAGAGAAATTGCTTAACTTGAAGTTGGCTGTGATTCATTCCTGATGGCTCTGGCTCTGTTCACATTATATCGCATTAAATTAAGTTGCAACTTTACCTTCATTTATTTCATTTTCTTTCTCATGAGGCAAAAGATTGGCCAGACAGTCCTCCAGGGAGATGGCTTAACAGCATAAAAGTTTGCAGATCCTTGTTGTCTGGTCAAGTGATTTAACACTTAGACATTTTTATTTTGAAAATGCTATTAGGGGGAGTTTTAAATGGTTTCTGCTTAAATATGCCATAAGGTCAGATTAGTCGGGATATGATCTTAGTTCCCATTTCCCTCCGTCTCTTCTAATAGCTGAGTCCCCCAACTCTCCCTCCTCCTCTACCTGCCCTCTATTCGGCAGGAATAAAAACCTTGACTGGCATGCTGACGAATACAGCAATTGTTCCGATACTCAGTTCAAATATTATTTTTCTGTGCCAGTGTTTGGCTTGCTTTTGGATAAGAAATGGAATAGAATTTTGAAGATAAATAATATGGGCATAATAAATTTATTTGGCTCATTGATCCCAGGCTCTACAAAGCTCTTCCTTAAATGATAAGACTGTGCTGTAAGGACTAATAGCATTGATGAGCCACAACATGATGTATCAGAGAGGCTAAGAAACACAAGCTTTGCTGCCCAGCATACCTGGATTCGCATCCTGGCTTTGGGCAAGTCACCTCACTGTTCCCTCTCTTTCAAAATAAGGACAAGTGAATGCTTACCTCATGCATTGTTGTGGGGGGATTAGAAATGACTTAGCACAGTGCCTGGCATTTACTAAGTGGTCAAGAATAGGGAAACAAAAAACCTGGCTGGAACTGCTCTTTGCCCTCTCTGGGATACTTCTGAAAGAAATGAAATCCCACTGAGAAGCCCCATTAAGACCTCTTTTCTCCAGTTCTAGAGTGAAGGAAGGTATGCCCATTCCCCAGAGGAAGACTAATCTCTGTATCCCTCTTACCAGCCTGCAGAATAAGAGAAAGCATACAAGACACCTTCCCATGTACCTCACAATGTGACACACTCCACCCCATGTAAAAGTAAGAGGCCACACTGGGTTCTGTCTGTTATGGCTTCATGGTGGCTCTACCTGGAGGCGATGGGCTCAGTCTGGAATTGGATCCTGGTTTCTTCCTGTCTCATAAGCATATCATGTTCCTGTGCATTCAGACAGGCATCCCTGAGTGATCCATTGACTTGCTAACATATTTCCTCTCTTCTTCCCAGTCCCAGGAAATTTCATTTATCATGGCCTAGGTTCCCTTTTAGTTACTTTTTGTAATTATAGAGATTATTTTTTAAAATGTAAAGAAAGCAAGGGAAATTTATTAAAAATTGTGAGCAGAACATTAAAATAAGAAAATAGAATAAATTAAATGTACATCCACCTAGCTAGTCTATAATAGAAAGGTACACATAAAAACACAGTTAAGAAAACATGTAAGCAGAAGTAAATAAAAATATCAAGTTTTTAAGACTTAAGTTATATGTACAATTCTGTGCCAATAAAATTGGTAACTCTATGAAGATATTTACTAACGATGCCTTATATCAAAAACTTTTCTAAAAGATGTAGCAAAGCTAAATATATGAATACCAATAGAATAAAATTTTAAACATACCAAAATTTATCTCAAAAAATAGAACTCAGGACACATAACTGTGGAATAACTTTCCTCAAACATTGGAGGAATAAAAAATCTCAAACTATATAAAATGTTTCACGGCCTAAAACATAAATGAAAAACTTTTCCATGTATATTACAAAACAAGAAAAGTATGGATGTCAAGCACTTAGAAAGCGAGTCCACGTAAGTACCCACAAAAGCACCCCAAATAGTAACAATAATCTCACTTAGGAGTGTTGATGCAAGCATATAAAAACAAACTGGTAGATTTGGCTACCTAAGAAAATTTCTATCAAAAGTAAAGACTGCAAAAAAGCTTGCTGCATAGGAGACTCAAATGTAAATACCCTTAATACTTAAAAAGATGAGCTTTCCAAAATCAAAATGACAGAGGACAAGAATAGGCAATTAACAATCAATAGACTGTGTGCAGATAAATATTTCTAAACTCATCAATGACCAAAGAAAAATAATTTTTTAAAGGACACAGCATTTTTCTCATAGAAAATTGGCAAATGTTTTCAAGGAACTTATCTATGATGATGAAATGTAGATTTTTTTAAGACCGAAAAAAAGTATGCAGTATTGTGGGAAAGAGTGTTTTCCCTTCAATAAGAGAATCCGACCTCATAATTTTCTGCCTGTCTCCCTAGAAAAAGATAACATGTATCAATTATGTCACTAGGTAAAACTGAGCCCTTATTGAATTGCATCAGTTCTCAGATAACCGTTATAACCTAGAGAGTGCTTCTGCTATGACTTCCAATAACAGTGATTCTGGTAAATTGGCATATCTATTGTGGGACCCTGGAAACTATGCCTATGGAGTCGTTATATCATATATTGACTCCTCTAGGCCGCGTGGCTTTTCAGCCAGGGTAACTCCTGCATCCTCTGATGTGTGTGTAGCCTCCATGCACCTGAGCTATATTGCTCTGCGGGACCACTGCAAGGGCATGTGCTAGAGATAAATACATAATGCTACCCTCCCACCAAACTGTGGTTTCTTTCAAGTGGACCAGCACCAAATGTAATCTGTGGGTCTGAATATTTAACAGATCCTAAGAAGATACGTTGCAGATGTTGCAAGTATAATCCCAGATTTATAATTATGTAAAAAAGAAACTCAACATTCTCAACTATTATTTCTAAGTGGTAATGTTAGTTTTTTCTTCATTTATACTTTTATATCTTTCCAAATTCTACATGAATGTATATTATTTTGAACCAAAAGATATACATTTAAAACAAATTGTATATTCCATTTCTTTTGGCAATCATTATGAAATGACCAAACTCTAATAAGACTTGAAAATGGCAATTCAAATAAAAACACACATAACCAAAAAAACAAAAATAGACAAAACTTTACAAAGAATTTTCTCTTCTCTCAGGGTAAAAGTGATAGGTCTTCTTTCATTTTAAGATTTTCAGCAGCAGCTCTACTCCAAGCTACAACTTTTGATCTTATCTCTTCCATTAATTCATTTTCCCCAAATGACACAAATTGACATGTAGTACAGGTGCTCCCAGGGAAGTCAAGGTGATATGGTCAGTGGACAGAGCATCGAGAACCTACAGTTCTGCTCTAGCTCTCAATTATGAAACCCTGATTCTGCTTTTTCATTCCTTTGCTTCTCTTGGTAATGAATATGACTGATAATACTAACAAACCACCAAAATATATTCCATAAATGATGATCACAAGAATAATATCTTTTAATATACTTATATTGTGCAGGCATGGCCTAATTTATCCTCAGAAGAGCCAAAGAACATAGAGAAAGGGTGTGGTCCAATTTCTTTCATTTTGAGTTGAGTCTGTTGAGACTCGTGTAGCTTAGATGATTTGCTGAAGGTTCCACCTAGTTCTGTACATGATTAGACATCCACCCATTTGGTTCCACTTATTTTCCTCGCAAATGAGGGGCATTGCTAGGAACCTGGGCTGACTGCAGCTGACAGATCAATGGCAAAGAGCAGTGTGGTCTCCCTACCCCGCTAATGGTGCTCGATTTTCCCTCAAGACCTAAAAATACATGAGCAGCAGCAAGGTAGAAAACAGAAGAACTTTTCTGACAATGCTCAGGGAAGTTACTTGGGAACAGTTTCGTGGGAACAGTTTCCTGAGAACAAGGAGCTGCATTCACTTCTCCTGTCCTGTCCTGGTGAGGTATGACCTGTTGCAGCCCCCAGGTGCCCACCTCAGCGCACACACCTGCTTCTGAGTATGCATCCTCCACTCTCCTCACAACGCAGTCATCTTTTCCCAGGTTTGATAAGACTAGAGAGGCAGGGGTCTTATTTCACAGCTCTGCCCCCAGTAATGTGTGACCTCTGATAAGTCATGTTCTCTGTGTGGGTTCAGTTTCCTCATCTGTACCTAAAAGAAAGGGTTAGGCTAAATGATCTCTAACTACCTACCAGTTCTCAGATTACATGAAAACTGAATAAGGAACATTCTGATCTGAAGCTAACATGTGGAGCCTTCCAACGTCCCAAGTCACGACTCTCTTTCTGGAGTTTCATTTTGTACCTCTGTGCCGGATTAAGTGTTTCACAGAACTACACAGTTGTTTATTCCTTCTTAAAAGCATTTCCTGGCCAGGCACAGTGGCTCACGCCTGTAATCCCAGCACTTTGGGAGGCCGAGGCGGGTGGATCACGAGGTCAAGAGATCGAGACCATCCTGGTCAACATGGTGAAACCCCGTCTATACTAAAAATACAAAAATTCAGCTGGGCATGGTGGCGTGTGCCTGTAATCCCAGCTACTCAGGAGGCTGAGGCAGGAGAATTGCCTGAACCCAGGAGGCGGAGGTTGTGGTGAGCCGAGATCG
>NW_016107366.1:4835133-4841141 GCF_001604975.1 Cebus imitator | reverse complement strand
AAAAAAAAAGCATTTCCTGCTCTCTTTGGAGTATAATGAAGTCATGACTCCTCTTGGATGATTTGTGAGACACTAACTAATATTAAATCTCAAAAGTGTAACTCAGTGTAGACTTGTCCTTGGTTTTCCCTGCATCCTCAGTGTAGGGTACTAGGTTCTTCCATGGTTAATGTGCTTAACATGGAAGCACCTAGTACCCTACACTGCTGCGTGTCTGCAGATGGGCATTAATGACCCCATTCACAACTGCAGGGGTGCACAAGAAATGCTTGAGGGGAAAGACTCTGCTGTATGTTCAACCTGTCATTTCCTATTTCTCCTTTTGTACTTTGCTGTCAGAAAAGATCAACATCATATTGAGACACAGCCACATGGGATAAACTGCAAAAGGCCAAGGCCACTGCTGTCCCAGATCTTTAGGAAAGGTTAGAGCATGGGGGATTTACCGTGTCCCCGTTTAGCCCAAAGTGGCAGCCTATGCTTGATAGAAATCTGCAGGGTATGTTCTGACCACCTGGAAACCCTGGCTAACTACTGCCTCGGGCCTTCTGAATAAACTCATACACTCAGAGTCAAAGGAAGAGAGCCTGTTTGGATAAGAGGATTTACTCAGCAGAGAATCTGATTTACCCTCATTTTATCTCAGCCCCAGCAGCACAAGGCATGAAAAAAATGGCTATTAAACCTTTTTTCTTGGCCTCACAACGAAGTGACAGGGGAGTATTTAGTATTGAAGTAGCAGAACATTTGACTTCCAGCCCGAGGATTGAAATAGCTCACATTTTGTATGCAAGTGTGCACGCATGCATTACAAGACTCATCTAGAATTTCCTAGGAAAGGAAGAGACAAACACAACTTGATAGAAAGGCACAATTTGGAGGAAATTGAGAATCTTCATTTGGGGGTTTCTGGGCCGTAAGCTCTTCCAGCAAATGTAAAAACCCAGAGCACAGTGCAGATCACAAAGTAGGCTCTCAATAATGCAAGCTTGTTGGCTGCCTGACGAGGGGTGCAGCTGCCGAAGCAAAGGAGACATTGTAGGGTCTTGTACTTCCTTATAATCTGCCTTTTCCAGGCTCTGAACAACCTCATCTGTTGAAACTCCTTTTAACATTTTATAATTCACATCTTTTTCCCTTTTGTGCATTATCACATGACTTCCTTTAAAAAAAATTCACCATGACTACATTTTGTTTGTTACTAATATATTCAGTGTTTATAATTTACATTTTTCTGGGAAAGATTTCTAGATATGCCCATTAATTAATTATTGCGGATTTTTAAAAATAACTTAAATCCATTTTCCCATTTTCTGTCCATACTGCAGATGACTGCTCCAAATATCCTTTAGAGATTGTTTTTCCCCTGACATCATTCCCCCGGAGATATGCTTTCCATCTTCAATATACCTCTCCTAATAATTGGCGACTAGATGATTATGTTAAGCAACTTGATAATTTGTTTCTTGGAAAGAATATTGTTTGCCTAAAAATACGTGATTGTAATGCATTTTACTTTTTACTGAAAGCAGTATTTTAGCTAACTCATTGTAAATTTCCATTTATCTTGTATTCGCTATTCAGAAAAAAATGTATAAGAGAACATTATGCTTTGAAAATGTATGATATCGCCTTGGTGCTGTATTTTATATCGTGTCAACTAAAGACAACTTTCGAATGGGTGGATGTGGCCTCTGTAGTAAGACCAGTAGAGAGGCTCCAGTTTACAAAAACATTTATTATCCCAGTTACTGAATGATTTTCAGAATCATCTAAACAGCCTCTCAGTTCCATTTAAGCTTTGAGCTTTGAAAGGCACAGGAAGTGTCTAGAGCTGAATTGCATCATTTACACCTATGTGTAATAAAGCAGAAGTCAAGGGCTCTTGAACTAACCAAAGCTCAGCAAGTAAGGATCTAGGAAGCTCTTTGCAGATCTGGGGTTGTCAACGCGACAGCACACATCAGGAAAGATTAAAGTATGGAGACAGTGGCAGTTAGGGCTAGCAGCAGGGTCTGCAAGTTGAAAATCTCCTGGGCCACTTTTAAACAAAATCTAAAACAAAAGCCATTTCTGCCTTCTTAGAGATGTTTATTACTATTGAAGCCTCCCAGGGAGAATATTGGAAGTATCTAAAAATCCCTAAAGACTGAGAGCTCTGAAACTACTGAGAGATGAATATTGGGGAGTGTATAAAAGAACTCTCTCCTCTTCCTCAGAGTGTTAGAATACCCAGAGTGTGATAAATCTGGTCACCAGCCTCTGCTGTCCTTTAAGAACCAAAAAGGACACAGATACCAGGAAATGTGATGACTCTGGGGTAGGCTGTGTCTATTTTACTTTCAGGGAAAGTCACTTGGTGTGGGTAAAGGCGCATGGGATTGTAGAAGAAAATGATGACTGAAGGAAGAAGCAATGGAAGAAATCACACTGGCCCTGGAGAGTTTAACTAACTGAACTGAGACTGAAGCCCGGTTATGTGATTTCAGTTTCCCTTAATGAGCCCTCTCTTTTTAGCTCCTATCATAATGGCAAACATGTTGGAGTTTAAAAAAAAAAAAAAAAAAAAAAAAAAAAAAAAAAAAAAAAAAAAAAAAAAAAAAGCGCCTTAGGGATCCTACAGTAAAACTTCTTTATTTGACAGATGAGAAACTGACTGATGCCCAAACAGGTCAAGCAACTAGTCAAAAATCAAACACCTGGTTAGAGCAGAGCTGAGCCAGAATCACACCATATTTCCATATTGCAGGTCTAGGCACAATGATTTCTTTCTCCCATTTCAACACATATTCTTGCCTGGGTAGACCAGCAAGTATGAACAGAAAATATAGGACATATGTATGCTTTTACATTCACTTTTTAATCCTCTCAACAACTATGTAATACAGTCACTACCGTCATATTCAAATTGTTAGAAAAACTGAGCCTCAAAAAGTTTCCATTATTTGCCCAAAGTCACACATTAATAAATGAGACAGCTGAGATATCAACTCCAAAGCCCACATTCAGGAAACAGCAAAAACTTATATTGCCCAGAACTAAAGACACAATTAGCATATGTATGACCTTAAAATGTGTATTCTGAGAATTCTAAATGCCCTTTTAAACTGCAGTTTCATATAACATGCAATGAAATTTCCTTACACTATAACATTATAATACATCTTTCAGTGACTAGTTTTTTTTCCACAGACTGTTTATATTCTGAAATCTAAAAACTTCCTCTAAACTTTTTGTATTTATATCAGTCATTTATTGCTTAACCACATCTTTTTAAAAATATTTGTAAAAAAGAGGGATGGAGCAAGATGGTGGAATAGTACTATCTAGTGATCATATCCCTTCTAACTGAAACATCAACTTCAACAACTATCCATGCACTAAAATATTAATACTTTTACAAGAGCTAAGGAAACAAGGTGAGAGATCAGAGTAACTGGTAGGAGCACAAAAATAATAAAAGATGCATTAAAAATGGTAAAAAGGAGAGTTGTACATTACCTGCAGCACCCCTTCCCCAACCATCACAACATTGAGAGAGACGCTATCTGCTTTAGGGACAAAGATAAAAGTGAGAACAGAACTTTGCCTTGGACCCCAATACTGGGCCCACCACAGTCAAATCCAGCATCAGGCATGCTGACAGGCACCCACAGTCCCAGACTCCAGAGTGGTACCCACAGACTGAGTCCCAGTGCTGGGTGGGACCCTGCAGCCCCAGACTTTAAGACTGTAAGGTAGACTTGATCTCTGAATTGTACTACCACTTGCTTAGTGTCTATAGGATCTGGACAGGCCTAAGCAGCAGGCAGGCTCAGCAGCCCCAGGCTTTGGGCACACCCTATCACTGTAGTAACCCTAGGATTCAGAACCAAGCTCAATGGCCTGCCCAAAATCTCTGAATCGGCTGTTGAAGAGCTTTTCCAGACAAAGCCAATCCACAAAGACTGGAATAATTACCTACTTCTACAAATGTGCATATATCAATACACAACCGCAAGATTCAAGAACAATCAGTATAACATGACATCATCAAAAAGACAAAATAAAATGCTGCTAACTGACCCTAAAGAAATAGAGATGTTTGAACTCACTGACAAGGAATTCAAAAATCACTGTTTTTAAGGAAGCTCAATGAACTTCAAGAAAATACAGAAAAACAATGCAAACAAATCAGGAAAAGATAAGTGAGCAGAACAAGAAATTTAACATTATACTGGGCATTACGTTTTGCATTATATAATTATAAAGGGGTTAATTCACCAAGAGAATGTAACAATTGGAAATACATATGCACCCAACACTGGAGCATGCAGATATACAGAGCCAAAAATTATTAGAGCCAGAGAGAGAGACCCCAATGCAAAAATAGCTGGGGATTTCCAATGGCTACACAATACACATTCTTATCCTCAGCACATAGAATATTCTCACGAATAGGTAATCTGTTAGGACACTAAAAAGCCTTAAATTCAAAAAAATTGAAGTCACGTCAAGTATATCCTCTGTCCACAAAGGAATAAAACTGGAAATCAATAAAAGGAATGTTGGAAACTATACAAACACATGGAAATTAAACAATATATTCCTGAATGACCAGTGGATCAATGACTAAGAAAGAAATTAAGAAATATCATGAATCAAATGAAAATAGAAACACAACATACCAAAATGGATGGAAGCAAACAAAAGCAGTATTAAGAGAGAAGTTTATAGCAATAAACTCCTACAGCAAAAAGGTAGAAAAATATCAAACAAACAACATAATGATGCATCTTAAAGGAATAGATAAACAAGGGCAAATCAAACCCAAAATTAGGAGAAGAAATAATAAAGATCAACACAGGAAAAAAAAATGAAATAAAACAAAAGAAGATTTATGAAATAAAAAGTTGGTTTTTTGAAAAGATAATTGAGAAACATTTAGCCAAACTAAGGCAATGAGAGATGACTCAAACAAATAAAATTAGAGATTAAAAAAGAGACATTGTAACTGATACCACAGAAATTAGAAGGATCATTAGAGCCTACTATGAGCAGCTATATGCCAATAAATTGCAAAACTTAGAGGAAATGGATAAATGTTAGGCATATACAACTTACCAAGATTGAACCATGAAGAAATCCAAAACTTGAATAGATCAGTAACAAGTAATAAGATTGAAGTCATACTAAAAAGTTTTTTAGCAAAGAAAAGCCCAGGACCTGATGGTTTCACTATTGAATTTTACCAAACATTTGAAGAAGAACTAATACCATTTCTACTCAAACTATTCCACAAAGTAGAGGAGCAACAAATACTTCCAAAGTTACTCAATGAAGCCAGTATTGCCCTTGTACCAAAACCAGACAAAGACACATCCAAAAAAGGAAAAGTGGGGGCGGGGGGCAGGATTCAAGATGACAAATAGGAACAGCTCCGGAGTGCAATTCCCAGGAAGAACAATGCAGACAGTGAGTGCTCACTGCATTTCCAAACAAATTTTCACTGCCCACAGACCAGGATATTCTTGGGCCGAAAAATGCCATGAGTTTTCAGCATAGCTGGTGCTGTGGGTTGGTGCACAGAAACTCACACAAATCTGGGCAGCCATTTCAACTGGCGCCTGGAATGCCTGGGAGACAGAGCTGTTCATTCAACTGAATGGGAGCGAGCTGAGACAGGGAGCTGGGCAATCTGGCTTAGTGGGTACCACCCCCACAAAACAAGCAATCTGATATGCTCTGGATTCACAGTTTTGCAGCAAGTGCAGCTGGACCCTGAACGATCCAGCTCAGTGGGGGAAAGGGCATACACTGCTACCAAGGCAGTCCGGTAATACCGAGGCAGTTCACACAGCAGCTGGGAAGAGCCTGCAGCAGCTCAGCAACACCTCTGCTGGCAGACTGTGACTAGACTACTCCATGCAGGGTAAGGCATCTCTGAGAAAAGGCAGCAGCATGTCAAGAACTTATAAATAAAGCTGACCTTCCTAGGTCAGAGCACATGAGAAAAGAGACAGTTATGA
>NW_016107366.1:4785543-4833393 GCF_001604975.1 Cebus imitator | reverse complement strand
TTTAAACCAACAAAGATCAAAAGAGACAAAGAAGGACATTACATAATGGTAAAAGGATCAATGCATCAAGAAGAGCTAACAATCCTAAATATATATGCACCCAATACAGGAGCACTCAGGTACATAAAGCAAGTGCTTTTTTTTCCCCATTTATTTATTTTATTGCATTTTAAGTTTTGGGGTACATGTGAAGAACATGCAAGATTGTTGCATAGGTACACACGTGGCATAAAACAAGTTCTTAATGACCTACAAAGAGACTTAGACTCCCACACAATAATAATGGGAGACTTTAACACTACGCTGTCAATATTAGACAGATCAACAAGACAGAACACTAACAAGGTTATCCAGGACTTCAACTCAGAACCCGACCAAGTGGACCTAATAGACATCTATAGAAATCTCCACCCCAAATCCCTAGAATATGCATTCTTCTCAGAACTGCATTGCACCTACTCTAAAATTGACCACATAATTGGAAGTAAATCACTCCTCAGCAAATGCAAAAGAATGGAAACCATAACAGTCTTTCAGGTCACAGGGCAATCAAATTAGAACTCAGAATTAAGAAACTAACTCAGAACTGCACAACTTCATGGAAACTGAACAACCTACTCCTGAATGTCCACTGGATAAACAATGAAATGAAGGCAGAAATAAAGATGTTCTTTGAAACCAACGAGATTGAAGACACAGTGTACCAGAATCTCTGGGACACATTTAAAGCAGTGAATAGAGGGAAGTTTATAGCAATAAATGCCCACCAAGAAGTGAGGAAAGATCTAAAATCGACAACCTACTGTCAAAATTTAAAGTAGGGGAGCAAGATCCCTCAAAAAAACTCAAAAGCTAGCAGAAGACAAGAAATAACTGAGATCAGAGCAGAACTGAAGGAGATAGAGACACAAAAAGCCCTTCAAAAAAATCAGTAAATCCAGGAACTGGTTTTTTGAAAAGATCAACAAAATAGACCACTAGCCAGATTAATAAAAGAGAAAAAAAGAGAAGAATCAAATAGATGCAATAAAAAATGAAAAAGGGGATATCACCACTGATTCCATGGAAATACAAACCACTGTCAGAGATTACTACAAGCAACTCTATGCACATAAACCAGTAAAACTGGAAGAAATGGATACATTCCTGGACACTTGCATCCTCCCAAGCCTAAACAAGGAAGAAGTTGAATCCTTGAACAGAACCTTGTTAGTGTTCAAGAAGTTGAATCTTTGTTATTGGTCAATAACAAGGGCTAAAGTTGAGGCAGCAATTAATAGCCTACCAACCAAAAAAAGCCCAGGTCCAGATGGATTCACAGCAGAATTCTACCACACATGCAAAGAGGAGCTGGTACCATTCCTTCTGAAACTATTTCAAACAATCCAAAAACAGGGAATCCTTCCCAAATCATTTTATGAGACCAACATCATCCTGATACTAAAATCCAGCAGAGACTCAAGACAAAAAGAAAACTTCAGGCCAATATCCATGATGAATATAGATGCAAAAATCTTCAATAAAATACTGGCAAACTGACTACAACAGCACATCAAAAAGCTTATACATCACGATCAAGTAGGATTCATCCCGGGGATGCAAGGCTGGTTCAACATACGCAAGTCTATGAACATAATTCACCACATAAACAGAACCAAAGACAAAAACCACATGATTATCTCAATAGATGCAGAGAAGGCCTTCAACAAAATCCAACAGCCCTTTATTCTAAAAACTATCAATAAACTAGGTATTGAAGGAACATATCTTAAAATAATAAAAGCTATTTACAACAAACCTACAGCCAATATCATACTGAACGGGCAAAATCTGGAAGAATTCCCTTTGAAATCTGACACTAGACAAGGATGCCCTCTCTCACCACTCCTGTTCAATATAGTATTGGAAGTTCTAGCCAGAGCAATTAGGCAAGAAAAATAAATAAAGAATATTCAGTTAGGAAAGGAGGAAGTCAAATTGTCTCTATTTGCAGAAGACATCATTGTATATTTAGAAGACTCTATCATCTCTGCGCAAAATCTCCTTAAACTGATAAGCAACTTCAGCAAAGTTTCAGGATACAAAATCAATATGCAGAAATCACAAGCATATCTATACACCAATAACAGAATAACAGAGAGCCAAATCATGAGCAAACTCCCATTCATGCTACGAAAAGAATAAAATACCTAGGAATACAACTAACAAAGGATGTAAAGGACCTCTTCAAGGAGAACTACAAACCACTGCTCAAGGAAATAAGAGAGGACACAAACAGATGGAGAAACATTCCATGCTCATGGTTAGGAAGAATCAATATCATGAAAATGACCATACTGCCCAAAGTAATTTATGGATTCAACACTATCCCCATCAAGCTACCAATGACCTTCTTCACAGAACTGGAAAAAAAACACCTTAAACTTCATATGGAACCAAAAGAGAGCCCACATAGTCGAGACAATCCTAAGCAAAAATAACAAAGCTGGAGGCATCACGCTACCTGATTTCAAGTTATACTAAAAGGCTACAGTAATCAAAACAGCATGGTACTGGTACAAAAACAGAGATATACACCAATGGAATAGAACAGAGGCCTCGGAGGCAATGCCACACATCTACAACCATCTGATCTTTGACACACTGGACAAAAACAAGCAATGGGGAAAGGATTCCTTTTTTAATAAATGGTGTTGGGAAAACTGGCTAGCAGTATGCAGAAAGCAGAAACTGGACCCCTTCCTGACACCTTACACTAAAATTAACTCCAGATGGATTAAAGACTTAAACAGAAGAACTAACACCATCAAAACCCTAGAAGAAAACCTAGGCAAAACCATTCAGGACATAGGCATAGGGAAGGACTTTATGACTAAAACACCAAAAGCATTGGCAACAACAGCCAAAATAGAAAAATGTTACATAATTAAACTCCAGAGCTTCTGTAGAGCAAAAGAAACAATCATTAGAGTGAACCAGCAACCAACAGAATGGGAAAACATTTTTGCAATCTACCCACCTGACCAAGGGCTAATATCCAGAATCTTTTAAGAGCTAAAACAGATTTATAAGAAAAAAACAAACCCATCCAAAAGTGGGAGAAGGATATGAACAGACACTTTTCAAAAGAAGACATAGATGAGGCCAACAAACATATGAAAAAATGCTCATATCACTGATTATTAGAGAAATGTAAATCAAAACCACATTGAGATACTACCCTAAGCCAGTTAGAATGGCAATCATTAAAAAATCTGGAGACAACAGATGCTGGAGAGGATGTGGAGAAAAAGGAACACTTTTACACTGTTGGTGGGAGTGTAAACTAGTTCAACCATTGTGGAGGACAGTGTGGCACTTCCTTAAGGACCTAGAAATAGAAATTCCATTTGACCCAACAATCCCATTACTGGGTATATACCCAAAGGATTATAAATCATTCTACTGTAAAGACACAAGCACACATATGTTCATTGCGGCACTATTTACAATAGCAAAGACCTGGAACCAACCCAAATGCCCATTGATGATAGACTGGACAAGGAAAATGTGGCACATACACACCATGGAATACTATGCAGCAATAAAAAATGAGTTCATGTCCTTTGTAGGAACATGGATGAATCTGGAAACCATCATTCTCAGCAAACTGACACAAGAACAGAAAATCAAACACTGCCTGTTCTCACTCATAGGAGGGTGTTGAACATTGACAACACAGAGACACAGGGAGGGGAGCATCACACACTGAGGTTTGCTAGTGGATGCCAAAGGAGGGACATTGGGGGGCGGTGAGGTAGTTTGGGAGGGATAACATGGGGAGAAATGCCAGATGTAGGTTACGGGAAGATGGAGACCACATTGCCGTGTGTGTACCTATGCAACAATCCTGCATGATCTTCACATGTACCCCATAACCTAAAGTACAATTTTAAAAAAAGCAAATGTACAGGCCAATATCCCTGATGAACATGGGTGCAAAAATCTTCAATAGAATACTAGCAAACAGAATTCAGCAACACATTAAAAAGATTATTTATCATGGCCAAGTGGGATTTGTCCCAGGGATGCAAGGATGATTCAACATATGCAAATCAATCAATGTGATACATCATATCATCAGAATAAAGAAAAAAAATGATCACTTCCATTAATGCTGAAAAAGTATTTGCTAAAATTCAGCATCATTTTATTACAAAAAAAAAAAAAAAAACCCTCATAAAACTGAGTATAGAAGAAACATACCTCAACACAAAAGCCATGTAAAACAGACCCACAGCTAGTACTGAATAGGAAAAAAACCGAAAACCTTTCCTCTAAGATCTGGAACATGATAAGGAAGCCCATTTTCACCACTGTTATTCAATATAAGACTGGAAGTGCTAGCTAATCAGACAAAGAAACAAAGACAGGAAGAGTCGAAGTATTCTTCCTTGCGACTATATGATCTTATATTTGGAAAAAAAAGATTCCAAAAAAACTATTAGAACTGATAAATTTAATAAAGCTGCAGGATGCAAAATGAACAAACAAAAAATGCTATCATTTCTATATGCCAACAGTGAACAATCTGAAAAAGAAATCAAGAAAATAATCCCATTTACAATAGCTACAAATAAAATACCTAGTAAACTTAATCAAATAAGTGAACAAGCTCTACAATGAAACTATTAAACACTGATGCAAAAAAACTGAGGACACAAAAATGGAAAGATATTTCATGTTTGTGGATTAGAAGAATATTGTTAAAATGCCCATACTACCCAAAGTGATCCACAGATTCAGTGTAATTCCTATAAAAATACCAATGATGTTCTTCAAAAAATGGGGGGAAAAATCTGACATTTATATGGCATCGCAAAAGACCCAGAATAACCAAAGCTATCTTAAGTAAAAATAACAAAACTGGAGGAATTATATTACCTGACTTCAAATTATACTGCTCAGCTATAGTAACCAATACAGCACAGTGTTGTCATGAAAACAGACATATAAACCAATGAAATAGAATAGAGAACCCAGAAATAAATCCATACTTCTATAGTAAACTTATTTTTGACAAAGGTGCCAAGAGCATTCACTGGGGAAAGAATAGCCTCTTCAATAAGTAGTTCTGGGAAAATTGGATGTCCATATGCAGAAGAATGAAAATATTCCCCTCCCTCTTGATTTTTAAAAGGCGTAATGCTTTAAATCCAAAACTTCATATTATACAACTATTAAAAAACATTGGGGAAACTTTTTTGGACACACGTCTGGGCAAAGATGTCTTGAGTAATACTCCACAAGCACAGGCAAACAAAGCATAAATGGACACTGAGATCACAAGTTTAAAAAGCCTCTGCACAGCAAAAGAGAAAGTCAAAAAAGAGAAGAGACAATTCATAGAATGGGAGAAAATATCTGCAAACTATCCATATAACAGGGGATTAATAACCAGAATATGCAGCTCAAACAACTCAATAGGAAAAAGAAATACAATAATCTGATTAAGAAATCTGATTAAAACATGGGCCGAATATCTGTATAGCCATTTCTCAAAGAAGACATATAAGTTGTAAACAGGTACATGCAAAAATGCTCAACACTATTGATTATCCAACAAATGAAACTGCAAGGTATCATCTCATTCTGATAGAAAATCAGTAAGGAAACATCAGACTTCAACTACATTCTAGAACAAATAGACCTAACAGGCATATATAAATATTTTATTATCCAACAGCTGTAGAATACACATTCTTGTCTAATGTACCTGGAACATTCTCTTGGGTAGATTGTATGTGAGGCCACAAGACAAATTTTAACAAATTTAAGAAGATTAAAATCAAATCAAGTATCATTTCTGACCACAGTGGCATAAAGCTAAATAACAGGAGATACTTTAGAAAATTCATGAAGACATAGAAATGAAACAACATGCTCTTGAACAACCAATGAGTCAATGAAAAAATTAAAAGACAAATTTAAATATTTATTGAGAAAAATGATAATGGAAATATCAGAATTTATGGGATATAGCAAAAGCAGTTATAAGAGAATTTTATACCAATAAATGTTCACATTATAAAAGAAGAGGGATCTCAAATAAATAATCTAATAATCCCAAATAATCTAACATTGTACCTTAGGGAACTAAATCATCCTGATAGAAAATCAATAAGGAAATACTAGACTTAAACTACGTTCCAGAACAAAAATAAGATAAAGCCTAAACTTAGTAGGAAAAAAATTAGAAGAAGAAAAAGTAGAGACTAGAAAAATAGTAAAGAAGAACAAAATGAAGAGTTGCTTCTTGGAAAATATAGACTAAATTGACAAACCTTTAGACTAAGAAAAAAGAGAAGATTCAAAATCAGAGATGAGAAAGGAAACATTACAACTGTTACTACAGAAATAGAAAGGATCAGATTAGACTATCATGAACAATGATACACCAACAAATGGGATAACCTAGAAGAAGCAGATAAGTTTCTGGAGACACACACTCTACCAAGATTGAATCATGAAGAAATAGAAATGCCGAACAAACTAATAAGAAGTTAGGAGATTGAATCAGTAATATACAGTCTCCCAGCAAAGAAAAGCCCAGAAGCTGACAGTTTTGCTGCTGAATTCTACTAAACATTTAAAGTAAAACTGATACCAAACCTTTTCTAACTCTCCCAAAAAAGTTGAAAGGGAAGGACTACTTCCAAATTCATTTCCAAAGCCAACATTACCCTAATACCAAAGCCAGAGAAGGACACAACAACAACAGCAACAATACAGGTCAACATTCCTGATGAACATAGATACAAAAATCCTTGAAAAACCCTAACAAACCAATCTTAACAGCATATTTAAAAAGACCATTTACTGTGATCATGTGAGATTCACCTTGGTGGTGCAAGGATGGTTCAACATACACAAATCAATAAATGTAGTACATCACTTTAAAAGAATGAGGAACAAAAACCATATGATTATTTCAATAAATACAAAAAAAAAGCATTTCATTATTTTTTCATGATTAAAAAAAAACCCTCGACAAATTATGTATAAAGAAATGTAACTCAATACAATAAAGGTCATGTGTGGTAAACCCATGGCTAAACTCATATTCAATGAGGAAAATTTGAAAGGTTTTTTCTCTAAGATGTGGAGTAAGACAAGGGTTACTCCGAGCACTGCTATTCAATATAGTACTAAAAGTCCTAGCCAGAGCAATTTGTCAAGAGAAAGAAAACACATTCAAATTGGAAGCAAAAACTTTAAATTGTCCTTGTTTGCATATGACATCCTATATATAGAAAACTCGGAAGACTTTACTGAAAAAAGTGTTAGAATAAACTAGTTTGGTAAAGTTGCAGGATATTAAACATAATACAAAAATAAGTAGGATTTCTGTATATTAACTGCAAGCTATCTGAAAAAAAAAATTTTTTTTTTTTTGGTTTTTTTTTTTTTTTTTTTTTTTTTTTTTTTTTTTGAGATGGAGTTTCGCTCTTGTTACCCAGGCTGGAGTGCAATGGCGCGATCTCGGCTCACCGCAACCTCCGCCTCCTGGGTTCAGGCAATTCTCCTGCCTCAGCCTCCTGAGTAGCTGGGATTACAGGCACGCACCACCATGCCCAGCTAATTTTTTGTAGTTTTAGTAGAGGCGGGGTTTCACCATGTTGACCAGGATGGTCTCGATCTCTTGACCTCATGATCCACCCACCTCGGCCTCCCAAAGTGCTGGGATTACAGGCTTGAGCCACCGCGCCTGGCCATTGAAAAAAAAATTTTTAATAGTAATCCTACTTATAATAGCTACAAAAAATACTTAGGAATAAATTTATCCAGAGATGAAAAGTCTCCACAATGAAAACTATAAAATATTGATGAAAGAAATTGAACAAGATGAAAAAAATGAAAAGATATTCTATGTTCATGGATTGAAAGAATTAATACTGTTAAAATGTTTAATACTACCAGAAGCAATCTACAGATTTAACTCAATTGCTACCAAAATATCAATGACATTTTTTTTATAGTGTTGGGATCTCACTATGTTGAACAGGCTAGTCTTGAACTCCTGGCCTCAAGTAATCCTCCCATCTCAGCCTCCCAAAGTGTTAGGATCACAGGCATGAGCCACCACACCCAGCCACCACACCCAATGACATTTTTCACAGGATAGGAAAAACAATCCTAAAAGTCATATGGAAACAAAAAAGACCTAGAATAGCCAAAGCAATCCTGAAGAAAAAAAAAATCTGGAGACATTACACCACCTGACTTCAAAATATACTACAAGGCTATAGTCACCAAAACAACATGGTACTGGTATATAAAGAAAGACCAATGGAATAGAAGAGAACCCAGAAATAAACCCACACATTTATAGCCAACGGATTTTCAACGAAGGTCTTAAGCACACACAATGGGGAAAGAACAGTCCATTAATAAGTTGTGTTAGGAAAACTGGCTATCCACATGCAGAAAAGTAAAATTAAGCCTTTATTTCACACCATATACAAAAATCAACTCAAAATGGATTCAATACTTAATTGTAATACCTAAAACTATGAGGTCTTACATAGGAGAAAAACTTCATGACATACACCTGGGCAATGATTTTCTGGATATGACCCCAAAAGCACAGGCAACAAAAGGAAAAATAGACAAATGGGATTACATCAAACTAAAATGCTTCCGCACAGTGAAGAAAACAATCAACAAAGTGAAGAGACAGCCTACAGAACGAGAAAATGTATTTGTAAACCATATGTCTAATAAGGGTTAATATCTAAAATATAAGGAATTCCAACAACTCAATAGCAAGACAGCAAATATCCCAATTTAAAAATGAAGAAAAGGCCTAAATAGACAAAAAGAGGACAAATGGCCAACAAATATATGAAAAAAATGCTCAATATCACTAATCATCAGAGACATGCAAACTAAAACCACACTGAGATAAAATTGCACCCCTGTTAGAATAGCTATTATCAAAAGATGAAAGATAAGTGTTGGTGAGAATATGGAGAAAAGGGAACCCTTGCACATTGCTTGTGGAAATGTAAATTAGTATAGCCATTATAGGAATCCATATGGAGGTTTCTCAAAAAGTTAAAAATAGAATTGCTATGTGATCTAGTAGCATTGCTATGTGATCTAGTAGCAGTATATATACCACTACTGGGTGTATATATATATAAAAAAAAAAGAAATAAGTATATCAAAGAGAGATCTGCACTGCTATATTCATTGCAGCATTATTTGCAGTAGCCAAGATATGGAATCTGCCTGTGTCCAGCAGTGGATGGATGATTTTAAAAAGTGATATATATACACTATGAAATATATTCCAGCCATTAAAAAGGAGATTCTGTCATTTGTGACAAAATGGATATACCTGGAGGACATTATGTTAAGTGAAATAATCCAGGCACAGAAAGACAAATACTGCATGATCTCACTTATATGTGAAATCTACAAAAGTTGATCTCATAGGAGGAATAAGTTCCAAGAGATCTATTACATAATACTGTGACTATAATAAAACATATTCTTGAAAAATGCTGAGTGAATATTTTCACTACAAAAATAATAACTATGTAAGGTAATGCATATGTTAACTAGCTAGATTTATTCATATCACAGTGTACATACACTTTAATGCATAAGGTTTACTCAATAAATACCTACAATTTTATCTGTTGAATTTTAAAACATAAAATTTATGAAGAAACACAGCCTAAAAGATAATATGCCAAACTGATCCACTGTGTTTCAGGGTTATTTGGTTTATATTTGCGTTTCCATATTCAGAAGATAACTTTATCAAGATAGAACAGTTATGTTCATTAATTAAAATATAGACATTATCATCTAAAGGTCATGTGTCAGTTGGGGTTATAGCTGGCATAAGTCGGGGGATGGAAAATGCACCAATGGAATCCATTTGCATTGCCAATCTAGTTTGGCTTTGATCATTTCTCACTGGACCATTTCTCATTTGGCATGGGTGCTATGGTGTTTGTTACCCAACAATCAGAAAGATCAAAATTAGGCAAGTCTGAACACGTGGAGAGCCCCACATGACCCAGATGCTCTCTCAGCAGAGTAATAGATTGAGGCAGAGTGATGTGGCAAAGGTACAGCTGGATGACCCCCGCCATTGCCAAAACCAGTCACAAGTCTGCCATGGTGAGCACACCAACATCCAATGTGGGCTGAAGGCTTGGCATAAAGAAGAAAGACCCCTTACTTTCCTGGCTTCTTTCTCTCTCTTCAAGCAGAATTGGGCCCTGTATGAGACCATGGGATCCAGTGAATGCACCATCATATATTTCAGCAAAACACAGGAAAATGAACATCTCTGAAACCTACTCATTTGCATGTGAGAATTGGATTGTTTCATAAGCACATTTTATGTTCATCACACTTTTAACTGAAAGCCAGGAATATCTTACTATATTTTAATTATAAAATTAGCCACTTCTTCCTTCCCTGTATTTCTTATGCAAACATTCATTATCACTTAATATAATCCAGACATTACGCCAATAACTACACTAGTATATACCCTTGCTCTGCTTTTTCTTTTATACTCCATACCTCATTTTCTAGTTGACTGTTGTTGGCTGACAGTAATAATCCTTATACCACTTCTCACTTTTGACATGAGAGTCTTGGACATTTTACTTATGAACTTGAGACCCAACTCTTTTGCACAAGTTCTGTTTAGCCTGTTATACTTTGGTGTGCTTTTGTTTAGATCTGTATGTGTACACACTTGTGTGTTTTAATGAAGACGGGTTGTGTGTAAATTTTGTCACTACCTTGTTTTTTTGTCCCCTGTGTAAGTATTGAAAAGTATCAGTGAATTGAGAATTTCTAGAATTTGTACTTCTTTTCTGTAGAGTAATAAATGGGCTTCTGAAATCACTGAAACAAACAATGCTTTTTTCTTATTATCTCATGTGTTTGTCTCTCTCACATCTCCTTGGTTTATTTTTTAATCATGTGTGATTTCATGACATTTTCAAAGGGTGAACAAAAGGTCTTTCCTACTCTTTTACACAGTCAACACAACACTTCTAACCCAGACATTATATGTTTCCCTCACACACAAAGCAGTTCCCCAACTGGTGTCCTTTAATTCAACTCAGTTCTGACACTATCTACCTGGAATTGGTGTCAGATTCTATAGATTGAGGATTTGGCCTTACAAGACTGCCTCTATTTCTAACGCCACTTGCAAGTAATGATCTGTCACCTACAGTTCTGACCAATCAGCTATAAACTGGGGTTCCCACAACCCCCTCCACTGGTTCCATTAATTTACAAAACAACTCACAGAACTCAGGGAAACACTTTGCTAACACTTACCCATTTATTATAAAGGATGTTACAAAGGACACAGATGAACAGCCATATGGAAGAGATGGAGAGGGCAAAGTATGTGGGAAGGGGCATGAAGCATCCATGGCCTCTCAGGGCTCACCACCCTGTGGGTACCTCCCTATGTTTGTCAGTGCAGAACTTTCCTGAACCCAGTCCATCTGGGGTTTTAATGGAGGCTTCATTATGTAAACACATTAATTAAATCACTGGCTACTGGTTAATTGACTCAGCCTTGAGCCCCTTCTGTTCTCCCAAGAGTTGAGAGTGGGCCTGAAAGTTCCAACCCTCTAATCACATGGTTGGTTCCCCTGGCAACCAGCCTCCACCCCTTAGGCTACCCAGGAGCTCACCAGTTGTCTCATTAGAACAAAAGATGCTCCAATCACATAGGAAATTACAAAGACCTTAGGAACTCTGTCTCAAGAGCTGGGGACAGAAATCTATATGTATACACTTCTTATATCACATTATGATTTGTTTGTATTTCCCTACTATATATCTGTCCATGTCAGTGTCTCCAGTACTGGTACAATGCCAGGCACAGAGTGGGTGTTCCCCTCCCCCAAATTGTTGAACACTAATTGAATAGATAAGTAAATTTAATATAAAAGTTTATATTTATTCTGATTTTTATTTATTCTTAAGCAATAGAGCAAAAATTCTGTGATTTCTGCACATAGTGCAATTTTCCTCAAGTGTTCATCTTCAGGACAATTAAAGTTGGAATGTTCTATCCAAAAATAAATCCTTTAAGGATTCAATATGGTATTTATTCAACAAGTATTTCACTTCCAAGATTAGGCTATAGAAACCAACAAAAACAGATATTGTCCTTACTATATACCAGGTTCTGTTTTAGGCATTATACAAGGAAGGACAAAAGTTCTGCCCTTGAAGACATCACAGAGAAATGAAGAGCCATACAAACAATAATCCCATTCATTGGGTAGATGTCGGGCTAGCTGTCTGTATAGTGCACTACAGTAGTGACAGGACAGTCTCTTAATTTTCCTACAGGGCCTGACCAAAGCTTCCCCACTAAGGCAATCACATTTTCATTAGGTCTGAATAATAGAAATCATTTGTTCTTCTTTAAAGTCTGCTTCATTAAACCTATCATCTAAAAGACTTTCCTTAACTCGATACACTTATTTCATTTGACACTGAGTAACTACTGTGTAACTTTACACTGGTATTGGCTTAGGATGCAACCAAGAGTAAGACAAGTAAGACATCCCATAACCAAATAATAATAATAATATGTAATTATTTGTGATAAGAGCTAGAAACAAGAAACACAAGGTAAGAAATTCATGTATAACTAGAATACCTAACCTAGTCTGCAAAACCAGGGAAAGCTCCCTCAGGGAAATACTACTTCATTTATCCAATCATGTGTGAATTTATCCCCATCTGTTCACTGAGATGAAAAACGGTAGTGTAGTACCATCATATATATTAGGGACAAACAAAGCCCTTGGCACCTTATTTTAGCAGAGATAGGTCTTATGTGAAAAGAGAGAGGGCTGAGTTCCAGAAGCTATTCAAATATTTTTATGTGGTGGAGCATCAATGCATTGTTAATTCCAAGGGATATGAGGCACAGAATATTTATAACTCTGTACAACCATAGACACCTCCTCCCAAGGTGATCCGTGCTGGGTCATTGTTTGCCTGTATGACTCAATTCTATTTTTCCCACCTACTTTCCACCCCAGTTCTTACTTGTTTGGCTCCCTCTGTACCAGTGCCAAGCCATTATCCCACCTGCAACCCACCTAGGCCTTGCTTCTGTCTTGTACCTCACTGGCCCTTCCTTGTGGATATCTCTGATTCAGCCGATAACACCATGGTACCATGTGTTATTCCACACATCTGTCCTATCTCTGCCGAGGCTGATGCTGAACCCCAGGATGTCTTGTGACGTTTAAAGTGTGACAGAGCTGTAAAGCAAGATCTTTATATCTAAAAGCTAAAGACCATTTTGTTCAGTTAAAAAAAAATTTGGCCAAGATGTAGTCATAGTAAATTTATAGCTAGACTAAATATAATTACTAAAGTTTTAAAAACACCATTCTGTCAAAATAAAGTAGCTTATGACTGTTACAATCATCTTAGCCTATATATTGAGTTACTTTTCTATTTTCATTGGTTTGTCTGGGTTTTTTTCTCCCTTCCCCATTTGTTCTCTAATGTCAATTTAAACCAGCACTGTCCATTTCAAGGTGACATCATCCAGATTTAGGACATCTCCAGGGAGGTTGGTCATGAATTAAGGAGAACTCCAAAAGCCTTGCTGAGCTACCGAGATGCCAAGGGCCTTGTTGCCTGTAAGAGCAAGAATCTTTTAAGCCACATAAAATGTTAAGTCTACTTTTCTTCCCTTTTAAATTCAAATTAAAGTTCTTTTTTAAAAAAGGGAAGGAACCAATCACATTTCAGATTCTAGACAAGGGTAGGAGCAAAAATACCAATATTAATGGCCCTCAACTGGAGGAACTCAATGGTTTTAAGGTAGATTGAGATTTTCCATGTCATGGGATAAGAGACATGATAGATATCTGGATCAAGTGCTCTTGGCAGAGGAGGCAAAAGGCCCTCCTGTAAATAAAGATGGCATCTTTTACATATATAACAAGCAGCAGAGTCTTCTAGCCATGAGATCCATTTGGCATTAGAGATGAAAACTGACTTTCCTAGAGGAGAGAAATCTCCTTCTACCCAGGAGCCTTGGCTTCTTAGCACTTTGTCCTTGGAATGTGTATAAAACCTAATCTGATTTTATAAAATCTTTGTGTGTGTTCTTCAGTAGATTATATACTCATGGAGGTTATAAGTCTTTTATTCATCTCGGAATCTGCCTCCCCAGTGATATTACAAAGTGCTTTGTAATAATAGTAGTAATAATGATGATGACAATGTTAATGCAATGCAGTTGTAATTGTTTTCACAACTTTACCCTCTTAATGTAGTACATAGTATAGTGCTGTTCTAAGCAATTCATGCACATGCATATATGTGTATATATTTATTAAACCTATAAATAGACACTGTTATCCTGTTTATACAGATGACATAACTGAGGCACAGAAAGGTTAATTTGTTCAAGGTCATCACAAGTAATAAATCACAAACCCCAGCTTCGAGGCCAAGAAACCCTGGCCTCAGAGTTCTTCCTCTTAACCACTGTATTTGTCCATAGTAATGACTTAATAAAAATATTTCTTCAATTTTTACTTAATATTGAGGACAGAGAAAACAAAGCATGTTAAATTCAGTATGTTTTAAATGCTCAAAGATTCATATGCTCTTAAAGTTTGAGGTAGAACAGTGTAGTCGAAATAGAACTATAGGCCACATTTTAGAGATGTTTCAGATATTATGTGACTTTGTGTGTCTAAGCTCCTGAAACCCATAAAGGAAGGAACAACATGACAAGTGATTCCAGTTTTGAAATTTTATACTTTTTAATTTCTGTTACCCATGTGCTTTTTGTTATGCCCTCATCTTTATCTGTCTAAACAGATATTCCAGCATGACAGGAAAAACATAATGTATGGGAATTAACACATTGATAAATTTTCTCTAAAATCACAGGTCATCTGTGAGATCACATTCTTCTGCGGAAATGTTAAAATTAGGGTTAGGGAAATCAAAATGGCGTGTGAATAGTGGGTATCCAGTTGACGTGTATACTAATTCCAGTGCCCCCATGCGCCATTCATATGTTTTAGAAGGTAAATTACCTAAGCTTGCTGAACTTTCACTCCTCAACGGTAAAACTAGGATAATTATGTTTACAGGAGGGATCTTGTGAGCATGAAAATATTATACTGAAGTCCCTAACACCAGGTATTCAATAGATGACGATAATTAACCTTTTACTCTTCCTTGAGGAGTCTCAGGTTTCAGTTGTGGCAGTGCCAGTGTTCACAAAAACTTGTCTCCTGCCAATTTCTTGTTTTAAATGAGAATACAATGTGCTAGGTGCTATAGGGTAAAAAAGAATTATTAAGATGTAGTCCTTGCTATTAGGGAACTTCAAATCTACATAAGGGCATTATGATTTAAAGGGCAACATGTATATTTATTAGTTTAAGTTAACAAGAGATAGATATGTAGTATAATAAAGAAGGGATAGTCGACCAGTTCAGGGTAGGAGAAATATATCTGAGGCAAATATGATCAAATAAGAATTTAGAATGTAAATAATCATAATGCCACATAATAAAGTAATGCAGTTAAGTAAAGTCCTCACTTAATGTTGTGGATAGGTTATTTGGAAACTGCAAGTTTAAGCAAAACAACATGCTATATAACAAAACCAATTGTACCATAGACTAAGTGATATAAACAAGAGTTAAATTCTTACAGCATGCAGTATGTCATTTTACTTCTAGTTCCAGTTTTCAAGAACCTACTGATGTTAAGTGAGATCTTACTGTAACCTCTTGTGATGTGTGTATATAACGCCTTCTTGGGCACACTGGCTGTCTGAATCATTCCTCATCATTGCAACTCAGAAAGTTAAAAAAGAATTCAATACCAGCATGAACCTTGTCATAAATTCTGTTACAATTTATTATTTCAACTTGTTTCCATGTGACCTTAGAATTTAGCATTATAAACTGAAACTGTCTGAAATGATTATCACTTTCTCTAATTCTTTTGAAATATTAAATACAAACTACTATCTAATTCACCATCTCTCCAATGTATCTTTTAAAAGGATTGTGGGTCCTCAACATTTTGTTTTTAAAGCCATGGGTCCCTCTTATCAAACAGATCTCCAACTTGACGTTTCTTAAAAATTCCTTCCCTAGATTTTTATTGGTGAGATATCCATGTATTTCATAAAATCAACAAGAGAATCCCTGATTGCTCAGGAGAAAACAATTCTGACCGGAGAATGCTGTTACCTGAACCCCTTACTTCGAAGGATCATAAGGTTCACAGGTGAGTACAAGACCTTGCTGAATTAAGCTCTCACACATAGGTAAAATTACTAAAGGCAAACACTTAATAAAATAAACTATGTATCAACATTAAAAGCAAGGGCTGCTTTGGGAATTTTCTACGAAGTGCAGAAATTGAGCCTGATCCTACTGCCACATCAAACTTTTGACCCTTGAAGTGGTACTTCTTAAATTGTCTTATGAATGATTTCAACTGATTTTCCCCCCACACGGCAGTTATCCAAGATTTCACTGGACATAGGTTTTTTAAATATTGGCTGGATATTGCGATATACCTTTTAGCAGAGTCAGACAAAAGGTTGGGTTTGTGGGAGGGCAACAGGGGATACCAATAAAATAAATTTAGAAATAAACTTCCTGACAGAGATTTCCAATCCAGTAATTTTTTTATGCAGGGAATTTAACAAAGAGTTGGAAATCTTATCCATCAGATTCTTGAAAATAATGTCTTTCCAAAGTTGGAAAACAAATGCTTTTATTAGTTTTCATGACAGGGAATAATGAAGGCATGTTCTACATTCCTCCTCCTGGGACTTTTATGAAAACTCCTGAGGTGCTAGTGATTAATGATTGTAGATAGGGGAATAAATGTGTATGGGTACAGGTAGCAGTAGAGATCTTACAAAGTTCCTACACATTAAGTACTCCATAAATGATAACTATTATGGTGTTCTAGTAAGATCCTACAAATACCTATTGACCAAATTGTTAAGGGAGCCATGATACCATTTAGAACAAGAGAACTGACAACTGAGAAAGTGAGGGTCAGAATACAGCATGCTCTTAACAAGCCTTTTGGTAATCCTTAATCTTTTCTTCCTGTTGTAGGAAAGGGTTGAATTTCTTCAACTTATAAGCAAATGATCACATCAAAATCAAATATGCAATAACTTATCTGGTTGGAGTCGATATGAAAGAAATAGTACAGCGGGAAACCTAAGAAAATCTAATTTAAAAGAAGTAGCTCTTAACATTAAAACTGTCTCAGGCATGTGATGGTATTTGCAGAATAAAAGTTTTTGCAGACTATGGAAGTTTGCAATTGGTTTATCAGGTTTACCCTGATCGATATGATGCCACCACTGTTTACTTCACTCATTCCAAACAATGGTTCCTTCCAAAGATGTCCAGAGTTTGATCACTTCCCAGAGGGGCAAGATAAGAGATCATCAAAGGGAAATGAGGAGAGAAGAGAATATTTATTACACAGAGCTAGACATTTTACATAAATTATTTCATTTAATCTACCCAAAACTCTGTAAGGTATTTTATGTTTTAGACAAAGTATTGCCCTGTCCTCAGGCTGGAGTACAGTGACACAATCTCAGCTCACTGCAACTTCTGCCTACCAGGTTCAAGCAGTTCTTTCTCAACCTTCTGAGTAGCTGGGATTACAGATACCTGCCACAAGGCCGGCTAATTTTTGTATTTTCAGTAGAGAACGTGGTTTCACCATGTTGACCAGGCTGGTCTTGAACGCCTGACCTCACTTGATCCACCTTCTCAGCCTCCCAAACTGCTGGGATTACATGCATGAGCCACTGTGCCCAGCCCCTGGAAGGTATTTTATAGCCCTAGTTGTACATATGAAGAATCTTGACAGGAAATGGGATAGAGTAACTTTTCCAAAGAAGTAATGCATGCACACACACATACATAATTTGATTCAGGCAAGAATTTATGACCACTGTCCAATCTGCTTCCTGTACTTGTAATTAAAGCAAGTTATTTAAAGTAGAGATTTATTACAATTAAATTGGAACACCTTTAAAAGTCACCATTATTTCCTTAGGCAAACAAAAATTATACCTTTTGTGACCCACACACCTGGAGCAGGGTCCAAGGAATAGAAATTTTGACTGGCACTTGTCATTTATATAGACCTGTATGCATTGATAGCACAAGTTTCTGTTCATTGAGGGATGCCACAAGAGCCCTATCATCCAGGAACCAGTCCTCCAGATTGTATGTTGTGTCTGAAACTCCCACGTGAGACACCGCATCAGAGTGAGGCATGGTTCAGGAAGACGACTGTTAAAGTAGAAATTTGTATCACTTCTCGGCCTTTTGGCTAAGATCAAGTGTAAAGTAGAAATTTGTCACCCTGGAGGAGCATCAAATTCTCATTTATAATCAACGACACATCAGTCCATTTGGGTCTATTATAAGCTAATGGAGATCTAGACCTTGGGAGGATAAGTCAGAGACATTCAAATAAGGGGAGTTAGAGTTCAGCATCATAAGATTCTCCTGCTAAGGAAGGGATGTTAGAGCAGAGAGACAGTCCACAGGTAACATGTAACCTTTGGAGTATTAGAGGAAACAGCATTGAAAGGCAAGGAGGATTGCTGGGTTTAGAGAAAAAAAAAAGCACTTGCTTCACGATTTCCCTCTTTTGTTTTTTATGACACTAGGACCCATCCAGTTGCTCAAGTAAAAAACTTGAGAGACACTTTACATCATTGGAACTTGTTAGAAATGCTAATTCTTAGGCCTCATTCCATACCTACTAAATCAGAAAATATGGGGATCAAGTCTCATTATATGTATTTTCACAAGTCATTCAAGTGATTCTGATGCATCTAAAGTTTGAGAACCGTTGGTTTAGGCAATTAAAAATTCTTGTCTTCCTATATCTTGTTTTGCAGTTTTATTGCATTCACCCCAGCCCCACAAAGCTACCATCTATTGACCATTTTGTAGCTATTGATCTTTTTGAAGAAAAATATGAGCAAGTCAATTCTCTGCTTAAAACCTTTCAATGGATTCCTAGTGTTCTTAACATAGTCTACAGAGCCCTTCACAATCTGAGGTCCTCACACGTCTCCATCCTCACCTGGAGCCACTTCTTCGTGAGGACTTCTCCCATAAGGTTAAAGGGCTTCACATGCCCTCCAAAGGAAAGTGTGATGCCTTGCCTCAGTCCCTGTGCATGTGCTGCACCATCAGCCTAGAATATTCAATTGCCACCCCTTCACTTTAAAAGCTGGCCAAACCCTACTCATCTTCAGAATGCTGTAACATTACCTGTTTACCAATCCCAACAACTAGCTGTATTCCAGGCCTCCACTGAGCCTTGCACCTACATCTGTTATAGGCACTTCTCATATTACTATAATTACTTAAATCTGTTACTCCTATTAATTTGCAATCCCTTGGAGAGCAGAAGTTGTATATTTTTCATTCCGTGTCAACAACATAGTTGTTAGACAAGCAAAGTATCTGGCACACAGGTTTCCAAAAAAATGATTTTTGAGAGGTGACATGGTTTGCCTTTGTATCCCCACCCAAATCTCATCTTGAATTGTACTCCCATAATTCCCATGTGTTATGGGAAGGACTCGATAGGAGATAATTTGAATCATGGGGACAGTTTCCCCCATACTGTTCTCATGGTAGTGAGTAAGTCTCACAAGATCTGATGGTTTTATCAGGAGTTTCTGCTTTTGCGTCTTCCTTTTTTCTCTTTGCCCACTGCCATCCATATAAGATGTGGCTTGCTCCTCCTTGCCTTCTGCCATGATTGTGAGGGTTCCCCAGCCACACGGAACTGTGTGTTCTTTGTTAAACCTCTTTCCTTTGTAAATTGCCCAACCTCGGGCATGTCTTTATCAGCAAGGTGAAAATGGACTGATAGAAGAGGGAACCTCAGAGGAGGGTGAGTGAAGAGCAAAGATAAACTTTGTTAAATCACAGATTTGCCTAAAACTTGCTTCATAAATGCTGATTCTTAAATATTCATTCGCCTTCTGTTTAATTAACTTTATTCCTACTTTCAGCTTAGTCCTAGGAAATTAAAGTAAATAAATAACGTAATTTCTAAGAGAAAGCCAGAGAAGTCTGCTCTGACTTTTCATGAAGGAGGGGTGAAGGAATGGATCTGTTTATCTTGAGAAAGGTAACTTACTCTATGTATATGTGAATTTTTTTTCATAAGAAAGTGTACTACTTAGAATAAAGACTCTTTAAATGGAAATATTTTCTTTGGAAAAAATTAGAGTAAAATAAGGTAGTTATCAAAATATACTAGAAAAACTTATTTTGAAGAGCTTAACAGTCTTTTTTTCCAGCCCCAAAGCTACCAGAGATAGAAATTCCATCTGACCCAGCAATCCCATTACTGGGTGTATATCCAAAGGTTTATAAATTGCTCTATTATAAAGACACATGCACACAAATGTTCATTGTGGCACTGTTTACAATACCAAAGACCTGGAACCAACCCAAATGCCCATCGATGATAGACTGGACAAGGAAAATGTGGCACATATGCACCATGGAATACTATTCACCCATAAAAAACAATGAGTTGATGTCCTTTGTAGGGACATGGATGAATCTGGAAACCATCATTCTCAGCAAACTGACACAAGAACAGAAAATCAAACGCCACATGTTCTCATTCATAGGTGGATGTTGAACAATGAGAACACATGGACACAAGGAGGGGAGCATCACACACTGGGGTCTGTTGGGGACTATGGGAGGGACAGCAGGGGGTAGGGAGGGATAACATGGAGAGAAATGCCAGATATAGGTGATAGGGGAATGGAGGCAGCAAACTACATTGCCATATATGTACCTAAGCAACAATCCTGCCTGATCTGCACATGTACCCCAGAACCTAAAGTACAATAAAAAATATTTAAAGAAAAAAATACTTTATCTTCTTAGAAAAAAAAAAAAGCTACCAAAATACATACTATGCAATTGACATTGGAAAATGACAACTGTTTTAGGCAGCCATTCTAATAAAGCTCAAATGGCATGACTTTTCTCTTTCAATTTATGTAATTATTCTACAATCCACTACAAATAGTATTTTCCAAAAAATATCATCAGCTTGACACTGCAAAAAAGACCAATGAATTGGCAAAATAGTTTTCAAGAAAACAAGGCTTTACGCTGTAAAAGAAGAAAAAACTTGGGATTCTAATACAATTCTGGTGAAAGTAAATTGATATTTAACCCTTTCTGCATTGCAGTTTAACAGTGTATTTCAATAACATTAAAAATAATTTTTTAACCCCAAATTCCACTGCAAATAATCTCTTCTAATGAAACAATCAGAAATGTAGACTAATTTTTGTGGAATAAAATTATTTTATAAGTTAGATATCTCTAAATTTAAAAAAAAATAATGCTGCTATTGTAAGTTGGAACCTCAGAAAAAGGTATTAAGAATTTTTCATGGAGAATATTCATGAAATGTGAAAAGTCAAAATACTATGAATCCATAATTGTTTTAAATAAAAGGAATACATTATATAAGTGTCTATGTGTATGTGTGTGTGTTACCCATAGGAAAGAGACTGAAGGGAAATACACTAAAAATTAAATGTCGTCACTTCTGAGTTGCAGGATCATGGGCAAATTGAGCAAATACTTTTTTGGCTTTCTAATGCTCTCTAATTTTAATTTTATCATGAATATGTATACTTTTGGAAATAAGAAAAAGAACTAAAGATAATTTTTTAAAGAGTGAAGGCAAAATAACGGCTATCCAGAAGGATGGCCAAGTTCTCTAACATAGTCTTCAGTGTGGAAGAAGAGCTGAAAATGTCAACTTGCTTCCTTAATTCTTTGCCTACTTCTGTGTGTGTGGCATGGATTTGAAGGGCAGGCTTCTGCTTCACCCCACAGATCCAAGTGGGAAAATGGCAAGAATAGTGAAGTCAAAGAGAAAACATCCAAATTCAACCATCTCCTCCTTTACCAAATGCTAATGGTGTTGGCTTTGACAGAGAGGATTAAATTCCTTTGATTCATAAATCCAACAATAAAATTTTTCCAAAGATTCTCATTATAAGAAAGATGCCTTCCTCCCAGGTTTTAAGCATAAAAACATCATAGCTAAACTTACCTGTCCACTTCTAAACCATTGTATAGTTTCTCAAGTTGTATTTATATAATGTGGGAAGGGAGGAAAGAAACTGGTGAAACTGACTATATTTTATACTACCTATACTTTACCAAAACAAATGTAGTCAGATTAGTAACATGTCTCAAAACTCCTCTTTTCCTCATTTTCCACTCTTCATTCCTTTTACTTCATACCGTTTCCTTTGCTACTACATTCCATTGCAAAATATCAGTAATACAGATTTAAGTTCTCAAGAGAGTTAAATGTCTACATTTTTGTTTTCAGTAGCAGTGACTAAATAAGGAAGTCATATTTTCAAAAAAAAATGAAGTTCAGTTAAATTATGTTCACAAATATACTTGAGTAAATATTTTTGTAAATATCAATTATTAAATGGTGACTTTTTAATATTGAAAAGTAATGAATAGAAAGCATTAGAATTTGATGAAGGTTTTTGGTTTGTTTACCATATAGAAGGAAAACTAACTTTCCTTTTCTGAATAGCTGCTTTGAGTTAATTAAAAAACTGATTCAAATATGCCAACTTTAGACTATTAGCACCTAAAATAGCTTGTCATCCAGAAGCTATTCATTATAGTCTTTTCACTTTGGGTTACAGAGTTGATACATTATTACTTCTAATAAAAATTTAATTAAATACCAACCAAATCTTCTGCCATTTAGGTCAGGTCCGAGGAATAGGTAGCACTGGACAGAATAAAAAGTGCCATGGTAAACAGCTAATTCATGTAACACTAATTAATTGCCATAAATCAGTTGTGGTCTAAGTGAAGTATGAATATTTTAAATGCAGTTTCAAAGGTCATGGCATTTTGTGGTTTAAGAACTGATACCCTGGGACAAGCTTAATGTCAGCCATTTTGAGAACTAGAAAATCCCCAATTTTAAAGTCATTTAAATGTGCTTTATCAGACAAAAGACTTTATTTGATTCAATTAGTCTATTTCTGTTTGCATTCAGTATTTAAAGTATAGCTGGGGGCCCAGTCATGCTCATCCAAACTTCAGTGAAATACTGAGCACCTACTAGATGCTAGGTACAGATTAAGGTGTTGAGAATATATTAGTGAACCAAATAGAAATGTGCCCTCACTCAGTTTATAGTCTAATAGAAAAAGCCAGATATTAAACAAAATAAATAAATTATAGTGTTCGAAGATAAATGCTACAGAGAAAAATAACTAGGAAAAGGAAATAGGGAGTTTGTGGTGGCAGGTATGTAATTTTAAATGGAGAGGGTAGGTTGTCATACCATGAGAATTGACAAGTTGGCAGTGAATTCATAGCACGACAGAGCAATCAACACAGGGATGATCCCAGGGAACCAGATCAGCTCCATGTGCTGACCAAGGACATTCAAGCTGCCTAGGTAGTCTAAAGATAAGGAACAGTGCCCAGGCACCCAACTTTCTTTCTGAGCCATTAGTCTAGACCATAAAAGACAAACGTCAAGAGCAAGGCAAGACATGGACCTCTACACAGATGGAGATAATTTCTAGAACTCAGCAACAGGAACCATAGCTGAAGCTCAGATACACAGGTCAAGAGGAAAGAGCCAGGAAGAATCTTAAGGAGAAAAATATGGAAGCCCTGTTTCTGGACCACATAAGCAGCCAAGTCACCAGACGTAGAGACTAAGATTTTTGCTACTTCCTACTAGGGATCAGGATTGGGTCTGTGGCTGGAGTTCAATGATGTAGGGGAGGAAGGATGCTGAAGCTGAGACCATAACTGGCCTAGAAGGCATAACCAGGGAGCAACCTTTGCTTGAGTCTCAAGCAATTGTGATGAGGTTGCTTTTGGTTCCTCTGCTCCGTGCAGAGACTGAATCTATTCCCCCTTTGAAACTCATCCTTGGTGAGCCAGAGTATCACCGATCTGAACAAGACTCTCACCCTAGAACTCAACAGGTTACCCAAGAACTCCATAGGTTACCCTAATTATCAAGAGGAAAATTGAGTCATACGAGACTCTGGTGATCCTCTTCTGAGGGTCCTTCTTCGCATCAGTGTTTGGAGGCTGGACTGCAATAAAGGACTGAGCAGAGAACTACTTTCTCTAGCACTGAGCAGGCTAGACAATGCAAATTCATGACACCACAGTGAACTTAATTGTTGTAAAGCAGCGTTTCTTACCCTCAGCACTATTGACATTCTCTGCCAGATAAATTCTTCTTTGTGTAGAAATAGAATACTGTCTTGTGTGTGTTGTATTAATACAATGTTTAGTAGTACCCCGGCCTCTATCCACCAGATGCTGAGATCACTTACTCCTCCACTAGTGACAATCAAAAATGTCTCCAAACATTCCAAAAGGTTCCCTAGGGCAGGGTCACCCTCAGCTGACAACCGCTGTTGTAAAGGTTTTTTTGCTTTTTAAAGTATATTTGAAAGACTTTTAAGAAGTTATACAATTATTTTGTATGACAAAAATATTCATATGACAAAATTAGGCATAGTAAGGCATGACATGACTCAACAGTGAGTAAAGAGTAATTTCAAAGCTTTCTATAATAATTTTTTAAAAGTAGTGTATGTTTTCGATGCAACTTACTTGTTTATTTTCTGAGACAGAGTCTGACTCTGTCATTCAGGCTGGAGTGCAGTAGCATAATCACAGCTCTCCGCAGCCTTGACTTCCCAGACTGGAGCAATCCTCCCACCTCAGCCTTCTAAGTAGCCAGGAACACAGGCACACACCACCAAGCCCAGTTAACTTTAAATTGTTATTATTATTATTTGTAGAGACAGGGTCTCCCTATGTTGGTTGCTGAGGCTGGTCTTGAACTCCTGGGCTTAAGGGATCCTCCAGCCTCAGCCTTCCAGAGTGTTGCTATTACAGGCATGAGCAGAAACAATTTATTACATTAGAACATAATGAAAGTGTTGAGGAAGTGCATCAAGCAGAGAGCAACAGCGCCAGATCTAGTATATCTGTAAATCACTAACAGGGCTGGCAGCTGCCTATGGGGGCTTCATGCTGATCATGTGGTAGGAATGGGAGTAGATTCAGATCATCAGCTTCAGCTTTAGAAACTTATAAACTTGGAATCACAAAAGCAGTATTTGATAAATTCTGGAAGCCCTCTAAAAATACAGGTGATATCAAAAACACAGGCCTCGATTCTCCTGTATTTAAATATCACTTGGTATTTCTTGGTAGCGACATTTTTTTCTCCACATTTAGTTTGTATCCAGGGCTTATTTTCTAGACTTACTTGTATCCACATGTTCCATTCCACTTTAAATTTACCATGGCCTCTGACAAACTTTTTGGTTTTCCTCTCTTTTAAGCAGCATTTGGAATTAGACTGCCCAGAGGGACTGAGAAGGTATGCAGAGGCCAGGTGGCAGGAGAGAAGGCTTATATTTGTGAGATAAAGCACTGGGGAATTGTCCTGTCAAAGGAGTAAAGAGGACATTCTTGAAATAAAATCCTGTTAAGAAGTCTACTAATTTTGTGCTTTAGGGAAGATGTATTTGTTTTTTATTTATAAAAATATTTGATGGGCTTTCTAGTTGATTACTCGTCATCTTTAGTAAATAATTATCCCTCATCTTCACTTATCATGTTGACTAATTACAATGACAAATATACAGGGTATTTTTTTTTATAAAACTTCTAGGTTATTGCATTGTAAAAAGTGCTTTATTAATAAAAAGGAAGAATAACTGAGTCATATTTGTTTTAGGTTGTTAGAATTAGAGGTTTCTTATCTCTTTCCTTCATTTTAAAAATAATTTTACAATCAATTTATAACCACCTCCCTCTGTTACATCTACTTTCCTCAGGTATAACAGCAATGTCAATAAAGGGCTCACAATGGACAGTGTTTCTACAACTGTTTTTTTGTTTTGTTTTGGTTTTGTTTTTGTTTTTGAGATGGAGTTTCGCTCTTGTTACCCAGGCTGGAGTGCAATGGCGGGATCTTGGCTCACCGCAACCTCCGCCTCCTGGGTTCAGGCAATTCTCCTGCCTCAGCCTCCTGAGTAGTTGGAATTACAGGCACACACCACCATGCCCAGCTAATTTTTTGTATTTTCAGTAGAGACGGGGTTTCACCATGTTGACCAGGATGGTCTCGATCTCTTGACCTCGTGATCCACCCGCCTCGGCCTCCCAAAGTGCTGGGATTACATACAACTGTTTTTTGTGATTTGAATAATTGCCCTGTGACATAAGGGCAACTTATAATTCATTTTAACAGACAAAGTAACTAGGTTCAGATTAATTCATTTAAATAAAATCTATTTGTATGATTTCAATGATCTGATCAAGACAAGCAGGCTGTTGTCAGCCTTTGGTGTTTGTGCAATATCTATAGGAGAAGGAGACTGCAGCATTGCTCTGTAAACACTTGACATGTACTATCCAAGGAACTGATGTATTAGGTTTTGTCAGAAACTTATTTTTGAAGCACAATATATAAGACATATGGATCAATTTGCACCAATTGTGTTTGTATTATACTAGAAAAAACTCAGATTTATTGCTAAAGTGATGAGAAAAGTGCCTCATTCAAATGATGACATGTCATAGATATTCCATCATCTTCTTTTTGGAAAACAGACTACAAAATTGAAGAATTCTTATTCTATTGTGGCAAGTACAATACATTTCATGAGACATGCTATAAAATCCTGGCCTCTTCTCAGTGCTGCGTGTGTGTGCGTGTGTGTGTGTGTGTGCGCGCGCGCGCGCACACACGTGCTCCCAAGCACAAGCTAAAATATCTTTATGGTCTGATGCTTATCCATATGTATGTTAATACATGGAAAAATAAGCTTAGAGAATTATGATTCAGAGTATGGACTGTCTGGATCCTTACTGTTTGTTTTCTAACCCAAGCTCCTCTACTTACTAGCTGTGTGATCTTCATCAAATTAATTGACTTCTCTGTATCTCAATTTCCTCATCTGTAAAATGTGGAGATCTGCCTCAAAGCTGTGGTGAGCATTAGGTGAACTAATATCGCAAAGCACTTAGAACAATACCCTGTATGTACTAAGCACAGCATATCAGCTACTATTAATGATTATTACCTGGTGTCCACAGCAGTCATAGTTAAACATCTCATCAGCTCAGTACATCTTTATAAAGAAATGGGATGAACATGGTAGCCTCAGATAAATTATCTTCATAGGAAACTTCCAGTCATGTTACTGAGAAAGCATTTTTACCACTTTTCCTTTCCCTAAAGAAACTGTCGTTTCCTGAAGGAGTGGTCTTCAGTAGTTGAATTGAGGTACCTTGGCAAAATGGAATTAGATTGAGGTTGTCTACTGGGGATCCTGATGTGGCAAAAGAAAAAGCAAACGTGAGCTGTATGTTTCTTTAATCCTGTGTTCCATTTCTAATGGTGATTTGATGAAAGATGTGATCTAGAATAAGAGCTGGTGGTTGAAACAGAATGTGGTTGGGGACATATACCACATTCGTTAGGTATTCCCTTCACACTGTCGAAAATGGCACTGGTAAACCCCTGCCATTTGCTTGTACATATCTGTGTGAGATAAGATTTTTCATCATTTTTTTCGACCAAAACCGAGGCCAGAAGCTGATGGCAGGGCACGTTTTCTCATTTTGTGGAAATTGTGGTAGAAGAGCTACCATGAAGAGATGTACAAAGCTGGTTAGATTTTGAAAATGAGAAAATGTTCAAGTATCGTCAATACACACGACATACTATCACTCTTTCATGACATCATTTTACCATAAAGAAACAAAAGAACAGTCCTCTTTTAACAGATTTTTGGTTGTTTTTTGAAACAGTCTTGCTGTTGCCCAGGCTGGAGTGCAGTGGCACAATCTCGACTCACTGCAACTTCCACCTCCCAGGTTCAAGTGATTCTCCTACCTCAGCCTCCCGAGTAGCTGGGGTTACAGTCGCCCACCACCACCAGCTAATTTTTATATTTTTAGTAAAGACAGGGTTTCACTATTTTGGCCAGGCTGGTCTTGAACTCCTGGCCTTAAGTGATCCACCACTCGGGCCTCCCAAAATGCTGGGATTACAGGCACAAGCCACTGTGCCTGGCCCTAGTTTAACAGTTTTTTGTTTTGAGAAGGAGTTCACTCTTGTTGCTCAGGCTGGAGTGCAGTGCACAATCTTGGCTCACTGCAACCCCGGCCTCCCAGGTTTACCGATTCCCCTTTCTCAGCCTCCTGAGTAGCTGGGATTACAGGCATGTGCCACCCCACCTGGTTAATTTTATATATTTAGTAGAAACATGATTTCACCATATTGGTCAGGTTGGTCTTAAACTCCGGACCTCAGGTGACCCGCCTGCCTCGGCCTCTCAAAGTTCTGGGATTACAGGTGTGAGCCACCATACTCAGCCAAGTTTTTTGATAGGAGATTGAGAATGAATGTTAAGGAAAGTTGGAAGGGGCGGCACAAGCTGTAGTTCAGACTAAGCAGCTGCCCACAGAGTGGCTTTGTCCTGCTAGGATGGGAGCATCCCTTCCCTCCCCTTTCAACATAGTTGCAGAGTTGTTGCTAACATAATCCAGATAAATTGATTTTGTCTTTTTCACTATTCTTCCCTTTTTTAAAGTTTTGTGTTAGTTTCCCCACATGAAAATGTATAGGAGTTTTCATGTACTCATGTGTCAATACTGAAACTAACAACCACTGCAATTTCTCAGAATCAGAAATAGGAACATTTCTAAAATATGTATGTCTCAAAAAACATGTACCCATCAGTACTTCCCAAGTTCATCATGACTTCAATTTCTTGTCCTTCACAAACATCTCCAATAAAAAGCATTTGTTGTGTATGGCATAGATCTTGACACTCAAAGGTAGTGTTTTTTTGTTTTTGGGTTTTTTTTGTGGTTTTTTTTTTTTTTTTTTTTTTTTTTTTTTTTTTTTTTTTTTTTTTTTTTTTTTTTTTTTTTTTTTTTTGCTGCATTAGAAGAATGTTTTGATTTGTGAATTACAATTTACAGTTTCCCAATTCACGAGACACTTACAAAATCCCAGTTTTCAATGATCACTTATTTTCTATTTGTCTAGCACTTTGATACTAGGTGCTGGGAATACAATGGATGAGCAAAAACAAATGTGTTCCTTGCTGTAATAAAGCTTGCATATTCAACAATTCTAATGTGAGAGATGGACATTATTGAATAATCTAGGCAAGTGTAAACTTCCTACTGAATCAAGGAATATGAAAGAAAATAATGGTACCATACTAGTCTAAAATAGGAGATTTTTCCAAGATCCCATGTGACCTGTGATGATTTCTCCCTATTTATTCTTAACTGGGGTAAGACCTATGCACACTCAGTGTTCACCAACAGAAGCGTGACTTGCTCTTGGCCAACTTTTCAGAGCTACAGCTTGAAAGCAGATGTAGACAGCCCCACGTCCAGTCCCTAGTTAGCGGTCATCCTACTAGAGCTCCTCAGCTCCAAGGAACTAGCCTCGCTGTCCGCACTGTGTGGCTCACGGATACCCTAAAGATAGAGTGCGCACCACGCCACCATAGCAGCAGCAGCCATGCTGTCCGGAACACGTGGCTCTAGTCTTCTTAGAACGCGAAGTGCCCATGCCTGTGCCCCTGCCACCTCCTGCCTAGTTCCTGTCCAGGAGTCTCTCTCTAAATGTTTAGAAAAAAACAAAAGAGGAGAGAGCCTTAGGCAAATTCAGAGAGAACTGATCCGGTGGAGGGACACAAGCCTTGTTTTCTAGGGAGTCTAAATCCTGGATCTTAGAGTCAGGGGCCCAGATAGTACGACAGAAAGAAAACCTTTCCCTAGGTTTTCTCCTGCAGTCTCTGTAGTCTGTCTTCTGAGGAGAAGCTTGAGTTTTCCATGAGGTGCAAGTGTGTGTGTGTGTGTGTGTGTGTGCACGCACATGCGCGCATACATGCAAGTGTGTGTAAGAGAGATTCAACATACTCCATATGAAGGTTATTGACAGTGGACACCTCTCACTCATCCTCCCTTCAGTGTGACATCAGTTGTTGGTAAAGCTTCCATCTTTTTTCACTATCATCACATATATTTTAGTGGACAATTGAGAGACAATCCATCAGAGGCTGTCAGCAAAGGGCCTTTTTGACTGAAAAATGACACATTTATAATCTAGTATGCAACATTTGGCGTTCAGTTTTGAGGCTCTACCCAAGGTCCCAGACTTTTTGTGCTTAAAAGGCATATGGCCCTTCCTTTGCTGGCCCCACCAACCCCTGCTAATTGTTACTCTGTTGCATGGATCTAGGCTTCCTGATGAAACTCTACTATGTGGACAGCATAGTAGAGCATCTGATTCTGTATTTTTATCAATTCTGAAGGGATCCTGGGATAAGCCCTACCATTGTTTGCCAGTAGACAAATTATTGGTGGCTTCCAAGATCCCCATCATACATATTTCCTGGTTCCATCACTGTTTCTACTACATTCTTGGTGAAGTAAAGGGCTGGAGTCCTGCACTGAGTCCATAGCAGTAACAGGGTCACAGAATTTCACTTCACGTGCTAAACTACTAAGGATCAAAGATCCTAATTTGCCCAGAGATATCCCACATAAGATCAGATGGGGTCCAGGTAAAACCCTGAGAAAAAAGGAAAGAGACTTTAACACCTTCATCATCCTCTCTCTTCATCCTTCGCATAGCCCAGTGTGTATCAGTTACATTCTTTTGGCCACAAAGAGCTCAGGTTTCCTTAGACATCCATGTTACTGGGACCTGATCATGGCCATCAGCAGCAGATGCCAATTTTTGTATCCTTCTTCCAAGCCTCTTCTCAACTAATTTGACCCATCCTTGGCCATTGCTAACGCAGTTACCCTGTGCTGTGGTACCGACCTGGATGTGAAACTTCTCTAAGAGGTTTGTAGGGCTCCCAGTCTACACCCCAGCAGGGACAGGATGCCCTTCATCCACATTTCCAAAAAAACCCTTCTGGAGATTTGTATTTCCCAGCCCCTGAGGCTTGACACCAGCATGAGGGAGCCTGGAAGTGCCTCTTTACTCCTGTAATCGGACCAGGCAGGGCGCCAGCTCCTCCTGTGACACCCACATCCGCCTTCCTCCACTGCTCTGCAGTTGATTTCAGAAACTTCACAACACCATCTCACCCTCCGGGTTATAGCTCTTGATCTTCCAAACCAAACATATTCAGAATTCCAAACACAGCCACACCAATCACAAGCATACAGCTCTAGAAAATCAAAAGTGCTTCACTTTTGGACATTTGTGTGTGCTATAAATTGGAAAATCCATTCAGAAACATAATCAGCTTCTCTGAAGTAAGAAACATCAAAGACTGGGCAGAGCCTTAAGATAAATGGAACCATCTCTGAGGGGTGCAGGGTTACAGAAATGAAACATATCTGTTAAAAATATGATCTCACCTGAAGAATTTTAGACACCAAGCCAAGGAGATACCTTTTTAAAACATCTTCAGATCATACCCTGCAATACTAGAGATCAAATGGTGTTTCATCTGACTCTGAGGGCAAAAGTAGCTGTGTTTAGCTTATGAGGCTTGTAAAAATACACACAAAGAGCTCAGGGTTAAGTAACAGAGATGGCTTGAATTCCTTTAGAAAAGCTCTGTATGATCTGACGTGGTCTGTGAGTCACCAGAACAGGTTCCAGTGAGCTTTGTTGGTGTGGCCTGCACCAGACAGGTGGGTTCTCCGAGCAGATGTGGTACCTTCTGAAGCTGGATCAAACAAACCAGAAGGAAGTTCTTGGACAGCAGATGCTCCTGAAGCCAACAGGAGAAACAGACACAATTCACAGAAGGCAAAGACAAGAAATCCACTTTCAGCCTTGGCATACAGGACAGTGGCATGGAGAGCTGGCCATCAGATGATCACTGTGACCGTGGAGCTGGCACTGACCCAAAAGCCTAGAAATCCTCAGCCACAGAAAGAACAAAACCCGTCCTAATTGAAAACACTTCTGACAAAATGCCAAAGGGAGATGCTGCCACTTTTCCTTTTTCAGATCATAAATTACCCTCGTTTCCTGGAAAAATTATATCTGGACAGATGTATTGCCCCTTGAAAGACCCAGCAAACTGGTCTTTGAGAATCTTGCCTGAAGATGTAGAAAACTGCCAACCATTCAGACTTCCAGCTCGTGAGGGTGAAAACTGCCTCCGATGATCAATGAATGCCTGCTCTCAGAGGTCAGACTCAATAAGTATGAGCCAGTGGAAGCTATTAAAAGAGCTAGCTCTCGTTGTGATAAAGCACATTCTGGCAAAGCCACAAAAAGGAAAATTATAGCAATCAATACAGATAAAAGTGAAAGCCAGATGAAAGTTTTTAGCCAAACTTCTCTTCACTTCTGCTACGATGGATTAACTTTGGGGTGCTGAAGTCAGCACATTTGAAGATTCAGAACATTGAATATGGGAGTCAAAATTGGGTAGACATTTAATTGAAACTATAGCAGACCCTTGACATTTACAAGGGTTAATGCTGCCTCTCACACTTGTCAACTTCTACCTTCAATTGCATGTAAAACATCTTCATCTCTTCAAGCCACTTATAGCTCTACACAGCCTTTCTCAGTGCATAGATGTCATATACAGGCCTTGAAATAATGTATGTTCAAGCTTGTTGGGGCTAATCCTATGAAATTTACCAGAGAACAGATAAAATCCAGGAAGTATAGCTTACTCACAGGGTTTGCCAACGAACAAAGTCAGAATAACGTACTCTTGCCCACCATAAGATGGTCACGTCCCTGGAAACTGAATGTTACCGTACATGGCAAAAGGGAATGCAGGTGTGGTTGAGGTCGTGAAAGGGAGACTATCCTGGATTATGCAGATATAATCGCAAGGGTCCTTATAAGAGACAGGCAGGAGGGTCAGAGTCAGAGGAGACATGACAGTGAAGGCAGAAGTTGGAATGGTGTGAACTGCTGGGAGGGAACCATAAGATAAGGAATGAAGGAAACTTCTAGAATATATGGGAAAGTAAAGGTGGGATTATACCCCGATCACTCAGAAAGAACACAGCCCTGCGAACACTTTGAGTTTAGCTTAGCAGAATCTATTGTAGGCTTCTGAATTCCAGAATACAGAAGTCTGAATAGGATACATTTGCGGTGCTGCAAGCCATTTTGTGGTAATTTGTTACAGCAGCAATAGGAAACTAATGGTCAATGTTTGTTTTTAACCCTTTTCCTTTATTCTTATTTTCTGTTTCTGACATCAAATGTAACTCCAATTCAATCAAGGTTTCTAGAATGCTTTTTTAAACAAGAATTTCATAAGGTCCTCCTTTACTCTCACCTGCCATGATGTTGTGAATAACTCCTCCCATGAGGTTGTGCATTTCCAAGTAAAATCAAGGAGAATGTATTTTGTACAGAAGGAGAGAGAACTGATGTTGATTAATTGCTCAGACACCATAGCGGGTATTTGGCATATATATCATTCCATTTTCCCCAAACTACCCCCTCCCTCCATTATGCAGCTGAGGCAACCAAAGCTCAAAGAAGATAAGTAATTTATACTGTAAATGAGTCACCAGTGATGAGACCGGAGCACAGGTCTATATGACTCCAATATGCAAATTCTTTTAGTTAGACTGTGCTTTTTCTAAACTACTCATACAAAACCATAAAATGCTAACAGTACAATGTCTGCATCAATTAGGAAGAAATGGTGATTTGGGAAGTGGGCATGACTCCCTAGAAAGATACTTGGGGAGTACTTAGGATCTTTCTAATAGTTCATCATGGACTCTCACCGCTGTTTTCTCTTAGGAGAAAAATGCAATCGATGGAGTATGTTACCATTCCTAATGATTTTAAATCTTCTTATAGGGGTGTTTGCATTTGGACTTTTTGCTACTGACATTTTTGTAAATGCCGGACAAGTGGTCACTGGGCATTTAACACCATACTTCCTGACTGTGTGCAAGCCCAACTACACCAGTACAGACTGCCAAGCGCACCACCAGTTTATAAACAATGGGAACATTTGTACTGGGGACCTGGAAGTGATAGAAAAGGCTCGGAGATCATTTCCCTCCAAACACGCTGCTCTGAGCATTTACTCCGCCTTATATGCCACGGTGAGTGTGTGAGTCTTGTCGCTCTTAAGTCCAGTTTTTGGTGGGGTATGTGTCTCCCTGCCCTCTGTCTCCATTCTTTCATTGTCACTTATAGTGACTTTTAAAGTTATGTATGGCGTATTTCTCTATACTATGCTATTGATATAATAGTTCGCCGACACTTCTACCCCACTTTCAATCTCCTGATCCGCCAGAAGATATTTGTTCTGGAATATTTTGATAATCACCTAATTACATCCTCCCATTTTACAGATATCAAAGCTGGGGCCCAGACAACAGCTAAGATCATACAACTAGAGCAGAGACCCAGACTCCCGGTACCATGCCTGAGATTTCCTCACCACCCACAACAGTACTCTTTGTCAAAGTTTTGGTTGGTTTCAGAACAGTACATCTTCTCACACCTGCCTAGAAATTTACAAGCATGCAACATGCAGAAGGATGAATACACAGCTTTCCTTTGCTCTGACACTTTTCTCCATCACTTTGCTAGGAGACAGGATGATCCCAGAAGAACCTGAACACCCAAAGTTTGTTTCTCATTGTCTCCCAGATTGCACAGCCATTGGCTGCCCCACTGGGGTATGATTTATTTTTTTTTTGTTCTAGTAACAGAAAAACCAAAGTATGTCCCACATCTTAAAGAACAATGGTGTCTTATTTTCCAACTTTTTAACTGTATTCACTTTGTAAATAACCTCATTTCCCTCTTGTCTGGCCTATGCATCCTTAGGACCCAGAATATAGACAGGGATCAGCTCAAAGGCTCCAAAGGCTGATAAGATACTGCTGGTGGACATCAGGTACATTTACCAGTGGTAGAGCAACTTTTGGCCAAAAACACCTCCTTTCCTTACTTCAACTTATTTTATATTCAGAATATGACTAGTCTGGTGATTCTCAATGGAAAGTGGAGAAGGGAAAAGACACAGGGAAGATTGCTTTCAAACTGCCCATTCTTCCCAAACATTCCGAGTGTGCCCTCAGCTCACCCCCACCCAAGGAGATGCTACCCTTCCTGTCACTGAGTGTAATTGTAGGAGGCACATTCTGCCTCTGGGGGAAGAAAAGGGGTCTGTGCCATCGCCACTAAGGTGGAAAAAAGGTGAAAACTCTCAGGAGTTTCTTATGCCTCAAATGATTCTTTAATTTGTTACATAAAAACTGCATGTTCTGAACCTAATCATTAACACACATTCTTGTGACCGAGTCTGGTCTATTTATTTAAAACAATTAGGAACAGATAGTGCCTTTGTGTCCCATGTATAGGTTTATTTTGCCAACCAACAACTACCGAATACGAGTCTTTCTAGTTATTTCTTTTGGATCTACTCTTTAATGAATATGTGACAAAAATGATTTCAGCTGCCCCCACATTAAAGAAACATGGATGCAAATAACACAGAAGCCTCAGTTTACAAACAGTTTATAGCTTTGTTAAATGTCTTTGCTTTACCTAAAACAAAACCAAAAAACCTCTATGTAGTTGTTTTTATTTTTTAAACAAAGAAAGTCCTCTGAGGTATTCAACATATTTTCTAATTTTCAGAATGTTGATTTGACCTAATTATCTAGACCCTAAACAATGTACTCTTGTGCCTTTTCCTGTATTTTTTTATCAGACTCAAGTCGTTGCTGTGTGAAAATAATTTTTATAGTGCCATTATAAAAATTATTCTGTTACTTACAACAAACTACTGTCTCAACAAATGAGGCATGAAGTTCTTTGGGGAAGAAAGAAGTAAATATTATCAGCTCACACAGAATAAATGCTACTATATAGCATGTTTTCAAGGATTCAGGTGTTACCCAATTCAAATCATGCCTCACAGGCTATTGTCAGATAAACCCTGATACAAGATTTCAATTGCATAAATCTTCTGAGCCTCTATTACATGTCAAATGCTTTTAGAAACTACTCAACGAGGATTTCCTAAGCACTAATTAATACTACGAAGAATACCAACTAACCATAGGCTCATGCTTTATTTTTTTCTATATTTTTTTTTTGGCTCATGCTTTTAATAGTTTGTAATCTTATAGGAAAGATTTATAAAAGATATAATTGGAAACTAGCATAAACAACTAAATATATATAGATTTTAAGTAACACTTACCAGAGTCAGAAAATAGTGTAATAATATGCTGTAATTTAGGTAACTTTGATGTAACCACAGTTTTCTAGTGAATCTGTTACATGAAAGAGATTCCTACTTTCTGGTATTCTCACCAGTGTTGAGGCATCATTCTAGGATATTAAGAATTTCTATTGTAATACTGTAAAATGCATCTATTTAAACTTGTATGTTCTTAGGTCATACAAACATACTATAGAATGTAAGTATCAGATTATTATTATTATTTGTGAGATGGAGTTTCACTTGTTGCCCAGGATGGAGTGGAGTGGCGCGATCTCGGCTCACGGCCATCTCTGCCTGCCGGATGATGTGATTCTCCTGCCTCAGCCTCCCAAGTAGCTGGGATTACAGGGATGTGCCACCATGCCCGGCTAATTTTGTATTTTTAGAAGAGACGAGGTTTCTCCATGTTGGTCAGGCTGGTCTCAAACTACCAACCTCAGGGGATCCGCCCCCCTTGGCCTCCCAGATTCCTGGGATTACAGGCTTGAAGCACAGCATGTTACTTTTTAGGATTGCTCAACTCACAGAGCACGTTTGTTAAGAAATAATAGGTCAATGGTGCCCTCTAGTGGTAATTTGTAACCATTACCAAAGGTTATCTAAAAAAGTGTTGACTTATTTGAAAAAGGAACAGCTTCCTCTGATTCTAGACCGCCTGGGACACATTTGCTAACTGAGCCTGTAAAACGTAAAAGTCTTACCCAGCTCCCCACAACAAACTAATAACAGCTGCCTACATCTCAAGTGTCATAAAGTGCATCATCTTTTGCTTAGTTCAGGTCTCGACCTTTTGCATATTGTGGCACACATAGAAAAGTTTAATATTTTAAGAAACGGAGTAAATGAAAGAATAAAGCCGATCACAGCTGTCCTGAGGAATGAGGGAGTCCATTTACTAGCACAGCTGAAACCTATTTATGTGATACAGTTGTTGGTAGGTTCTAATTCAGCCCATCAACTAATCAGTCAACACTTTGGTATTAATTGCCTGTAGGTGTGACACAAAGCTTCATTCCCCCAGAAGGTTTACTTGGTATCTCAGACTCTCATGTGGATTTCTTATACCCCAAATGATTCTTTCATTTGTCACATAAAAACTTCATTTCCTGAATCTAATCATTAATGCTCATGCTTTGTGTCACTAGCAACTTGTTCCCATGTCCGCTAGATTACAAAAGGCCGATGAATGTACATCCGCTCATTGTTCTCGCTGCACTAGTTTCCTACCTAAACGCTTTACTAAATAGCTTAGCGGAGTTATTCAAGGAAGTGAGTGTGTTTGCTTTGACGCGGGCCCCTGCTTGCATATATGCTGGCGTACATACATGTGTACATGCATGCGTGTGTACACATCAGTACAAGGAGGCTGCCTGGTCACTCCCTGACCTCTGCCGTATTCCAGATGTACATCACAAGCACAATCAAGACGAAGAGCAGTCGACTGGCCAAGCCAGTGCTGTGCCTCGGGACTCTCTGCACGGCTTTCCTGACAGGCCTCAACCGGGTCTCCGAGTATCGGAACCACTGCTCGGACGTGATTGCTGGCTTCATCCTGGGCACGGCAGTGGCCCTGTTTCTGGTAAGTGGACTGCCCTCTGTTTACCTTTCCCCCACCTCTTCTTCTCTCTGAAAAACTGTGTCAGGTTTTCCAGACTTCACCATCTGGGTTCCTTTTGTCCCAACCTTGTGAATTGCAATTATCCTCCAAGTATTGTACATACTTTTGCTACAAAAATGATTTCAAAACACTCTTTCCTTTCGCAAATAGGATTGGCCATATTTCTTCTGGGTGTCAGGGAGAGAATTTCCCCTAGAAGAACAACAGCTGGCTCTACTTTCAACATTGGGCTTGGAACTGGGGCCAAGCAGACTAATGATAAATTGGCATACCTTCAAACCAATCTTCTTTAAGTATTTGCTCTCAGCATATTGGGGGCAGACGCTAAGTGCTGCTCGGGGGAGGAACAGAATGAAGAACACTGGTAGAATCAAGCAGGCTCTTCTCCCTCATTCCAAGAAACTCAAGTCTAGCTCCAAAGTCGCATCTCCTAATCAGAAATTTAAAAAACCCTGCCGATTGTCACACCCACCCTTCATGTTGGGCCTCTGTTACTGCTGGAACACGCCTCTTGGGAATCTTATTTTCACTAACTGCCTTCTCAACCACCTATCTTCCTGGAGAAGAGTTTTGGTTAATACAGTTTTTTTTATATATATATTTCTGATTATGTTTTAGTTCCTCAAATAGATGGAGGTCTGGCCACCTGCTCACCTAGGAAATCCCTTAAATAGAGTTGAATTTGATAAAGTGGTTAATTTTTCTTGTCTTCTCTCTCACAGTTTTATTGAAGCATGATAGGCATACAATAAATGACACATCAAGTGTGCAATTGGATCAGTTTTGGCACACTACTTTCCCTCCTGCCCTGCCTTTCCCCTTGTCCCCAGACAACTGGTGATCTTCTGTCATTCTCTATTAGTTTGCCTTTTCCAGGATTCCATAGTAATTGAATCGTAATGTTTTTCTGGTATCTTTCACCTAGCACTATTTTGAGATTCATCCTTGTTGTAGAATGCATCAATAATTAATTTCTTTTTATTGCTGTGTAGTATTCCATTGCATGGCCACACCTCAGAGATAAGGATTTCCATTATCTTCAAGGACTTAAAACAGGCCCAGAAAGATTTATGATGGATCATCAGGTCTGGAGGTTCCCATATGGTGCATGAAATGAATCCCCTAACAATATTCAGGAAGCCTCCCAAGGAGAAGGAAGCTATCACAGACTTCAAGGACCTCCCTCTTCCTATTCTGCCCTCTCTGGCCCTAGATGGACTTCAGTCCCATGACTTAACGCTGCCTTTTCTAGCCCCTCTTCCTTTCCTCCCAACATACACACATGCCTCTCCCAGCCTCTAATTGGTTTTCCAACTTTAAAAAAATCTGCTAAGATACAGACAATGCTCACATTTAGGAAACTGATTGAGAAGCTTCTTTCTAATTCAAAATGACAGGCATATCTCAGAGATAGTGTAGGTTTGGTTCCAGACCATTGCAACAGTGAATATCACCATAAAGCTAGGCACACAACTTTTGGGTTTACCAGGGCATATAAAAAGTTATGTTTATATTATTCTGTCGTCTATTAAGTATACAATAGCATTATGTATTTTTAAAAAACCAATGTATTTACCTTAATTTAAAAGCACTTTATGGCTTTTTAAAAAGCGTTGACACAGACACAAAATGAGCATGAGCTATTGAAGAAAATGGTTCAGTCAGCTTGCTGCCCACAGGGTTGTCACAAAGCTTCAATCTTTTAAAAACACAACATCTGCACCATGCAATAAAGTGAAGAGAAATAAAATGAGGACATGCCAGTATTTTGAATGGATCCAGGCATTCTTTCTATAGTGAAAGATGAAGACTAAAATGCAAATGCTCTGGATGAAGTTGCAGGAAAAGTAGTACCAAAGTGATCATGAAATGTTGATCTCTCATTAGGAATTTTCCTAAGGAATGTCTTTTAAAAAAAAAAAACCATTTTATGGATATATTGAAGTTATACACTTTTGGGGGTATGTGTGATATTTTGATACAAGCATACGATGTATAATGATCAAATCTGGGTAACTGGGATATCCTTCACCTCAAATACCTTGTGTTAGGAACATTCCAAATATATTCTTCCATTTATTTTGAAATATGTGGTAAATTGCTGTTAACTGTTGTCACTACTGTGCTAGTGAGATCTCATTCCTTCCATCTGACTGTATTTTTGTACCCGTTAACCAACTCCTCGTCCCACTACCCCCAACTACTGTTCCCAAGAAATCCTTTTTTTAAAAGAAGGAAAGAAAACAGGTGACTTGAAGGGAACCGAAGGGTTTCAAAGGGAGATCGATGGTATATAAAGACCTTGGCTCAAGAAAAGACAAACAGTGTTGCTATCCATCAGTTCTGAAGCCAGCCATCCCCAGTTAGAAAGGAAGAGCCTTTCTGACTGTCCAAGCAATTTTGTAGGGTCTTTGTGGGATGACATTTGGAGTTTGCTGAATCCCCACAAATTCTGCTCAACATTAAACTTGTTTTCTCTCCCTAACATGCAGCCATTTCTCACCACTCAGTAACTATTTGGTCTGCTTGTGCTTTCAAGTGACTTCCCAATTGATGTCAAAATGTGTTTTCCCACAAATGGCCTTTATGTAAGACCCAGGTCTGTGGTTGAATTGCTCTGGAATGAGAGAGACCCCCATGTCTGCACATGCCTGTGAACACACCTCACAGACACACACAAAGCTGGGAAATGGGAGGGGAAGGACGTTCTGGAGGAGCCTGGAGGCATTCCAAAGCAGAGACTTGAAGAGGAGACAGAAAAAGAGAGAAGACAAACACTGAGAATGGCAGCAGATCACCTGCAAATGTTCAATAGTGCTTTCTGTTTGTGTTTCCCATGAGGCGGAATGTGGGGGAAAGGGGAAGTAAGTTATTAGTAAAGCAGGGACCACATGCTGTATGCTTTATATACATCTAATCAAGTGCTCCCAGGGCAACTCGAACAATAGTTTTACCCTCATTCTATAGATGAGGAAAATTAGGCTTAAAGGTAAGTAACTTGCCCAACAGCCACCCAACAAATAACCAGCAGCAGGACCTGGGTCTCTTCACGCCAGAGTTTCTACATGTTCCCCCTGCTCCCATTTCCTGATGAGGGGAGTGAAAGAGTGTGAGAGTGAGATGGAGGTGAGCCAGGTAGAGAAGATGCATGCCAACGGACTACAGGGTTTGAAGAACTGCAGGAAAGATTCGAAGATGCTGGATGAAGAAACAAAGAAAGTGGAAAGAGGAGGGAAAAGGAGGCTGCTTTTTGGGCAAACAAAACAAAACAGAAGAGCAGGGAAGATGGTAGAGTCAGTTATGAAGAGACCTCAGCAGGAAACAGAAATGTGGGCAGTAACTTACAGGGAAAGTTTTTAAATGGAAGCAATAAAAGAAAACTAAAGAGTTATCTAATCTCAAGCAAATAGTCATAATTGAGGATGACGATCTAAGGTAAGAGTTAAAGACCAGCTAACAGGCTGCATGCTTGCTATATGTTTGGCACTTCTTAAGGGGCAAAATAGTATAAAGGTATGATGTAGGGGTTCTGGAGTTTCAATCTCTGTGTGACCTTGGGCAAGTTACCTAACTTCCTTGTGCCCCACTATCTAGACTGGAGATAATAGTACTTCCTTTATGAAATTGATGGGTGGGTTAAGTGAAATCAGATATAATCCTCAGGGTCGTGCCAGACACAGAGTGGCCCTCAACGGATTTTAGATGTTATTATGAGGTAATTTGCATTTACCGTGTCTTTAATCATTACAAATCTATGAAGTAGGTGTCACTATTCTTATTTTACAGGTGAGAAAATGGGCCCAGTGGGGTGGGGAGTGATTATTACTGGTCCTCTGGTGATGAAACACATGCTTCCACAGTACTTCCCATAGTCCCTTCCCCCCACTCAAAGGAAGAAGGTCACTCGGGTGATGATATTCAAGGGGAAAGGCCAGGCATTGATGGCTGCTGTCTGATCCCATTCTTTTTTCCCCCCTCATCCTGCAGGGAATGTGTGTGGTTCATAACTTTAAAGGAGCACAAGGATCTCCTTCCAAACCCAAACCTGAGGATCCCCGTGGAGTACCCCTAATGGCTTTCCCAAGGATAGAAAGCCCTCTGGAAACCTTAAGTGCACAGGTATGGTAAAGCAGTTTTAGCCAACCCAACCCACAGGCTGAACACTTTGGGTGGTCAGTATCAATCCATTGATACCACTCTATCTACCCAGCCTCAATGACAATCTGATTCATTTATTGTAAAGGCCCTCACGAAAGGCAGTCTTTACTTTTTCCTCTAAGTTATTCTTGTATTTATTCTGGGGGTTGGCAATCTTGAATCCTTAGAGAGTTCTTAGTCATGTCTCACATAAACCCCAGCTGTTTCAGGGTACTTCGACCTATAACATAATGTCATTTATGAAATTTGGACTAATCATATGGAAAATCAATTTGACTTAATAACTAGGACTATATTTGGAAAGAAAAAGGTTGCATTATACAAGGTGATGTAAGCTGGGGGCACATTTAAAAAGGCTACTAAATGTCCCTTAGGAAACTGTTTTTGTGACAAAAATTCATGCAACAGTACTTTGATCCGTTTCTCTGCAACAGAAACTGTATCATACCAGGGATACAAAAAATAACTGGATACAGTCCTTCCCCTCAAATAGTACAGATGAGAGGCAGGCACGGTGACTCACACCTGTAATCCTAGCACTTTTGGAGGCCAAGGTGGGAGGACTGCTTGAAGCCAAGAGTTGGAGACCAACCTGGTCAATGTAACAAGTCCCCATCTCTACTAAATGAAAATTAATGAATAAATAAATAATTCACAGATGATCAGGAATGGTGGCTATAAATAGGCAGTCATAATATGACATGCTGAATCAGTCCACAAAGTGCTGTGTGAATACAAATGAAGGGGAAAAATGTCTACTCTGTCTGAGAAGACAGGGAAAGCCAGGAAGAAGACTTGCCAACCGAAAGGAGCCTGGACAGATGATATGAAGCACTTAATTTTGCCCAGGACAATTGCTAGGTGCTTTACAAATATATTATTACTTGAACAACCATCCTATTGAAAAGATTCTGTGATTCACATTTCACAGGTAAAGATAAGAATACAGAAGACAGGCTGAGCATGGTGGCTCATGCCTATAATCCCAGCACTTTGGGAGGCCAAGGCAGGCAGATCGCTTGAGCCCAGGAGTTTGAGACCACACTGGGCAACATGGTGAAACCCTACCTCTACTAAAAAAATTCAAAAATTAGCTGGGCATAGTAGCACATGCCTGTGGTCCCAGCTACTCTGGAGGCTGAGGTGGGAGGAGTGCTCGAGCATGGGAGATTAAGGCAACAGTGAGCCGTGACCCCACCACTGCACTCTAGTGTGGGTGATAGAGTGAGACTCTGTCTCAAGACAAAACAAAACAAAACAAACAAACCTGAAGAGAGTGATGGTAGATTACCTGCCCAAGGCCCTATAGGTAGCAAGTGGGAAAGCTGGGATGAGTAGGAGTTTTTTAAGCAGATAGGGAACAACTAATAATATGGTTTTCATTAGCATGCCATCTTTTCCAGGTAGCTGAGCCCTGCTATCGTGTTGATTTCCTGTAATATTCTATTTATCCTGAAATCTTGTTTGTATTTGGCATTTTCCTACTCAGCCATTTTTATAGAAGATGTAAGGGAAAAGCAACTCATTTCCCTTTGGATTATCATGTATTTCATATCAGTGCAATATAAAATAATATTTTCATTATTTAAAGATTATTAACTATCACATCTCTCTAAGACAAACTACCCTATGCTTTTTGTTTGTTTCACTGGGATGGAGTCTCACTCTGTTTCCCAGACTGGAGTGCAGCGGTGTGAACTCGGCTCACTGCAACCTCCACCTTTCCCATTCAAGCGATTCCCCCACCTCAGCCTACCAAGTAGCTGGGGCTACAGGTGTGCACCACGACACCCAGCTAATTTTTTGAATTTTTAGTGGAGATAGATTTCTACCATATTGGCCAGGCTGGTCTCAATACCCTATGCCTTTTTACCTTTAATTAAATCTTTCTATTATTATTAATGAACTGGGTGAGCGGGGAGTATCTCCATTTTGGGAAAAATATTTAATGTTCTCCCTTAACACAGTACCAAGTATTGCCGTTTTGTTTTTCTTTAACTTGTATTAAGGCGAACATTTTGACTTGGTCTAGAAATACAATGTTAACAAAAATTTTTCTGGATGATTTATATATAGCCTGTTGCTACCGGTTAAATAGCAAATTAGCTAAATAGCTATACCTTGTAATGAAATGGTAAAATAGAATCTCTCTAACTTTTGTTCCCTAATTACAATCCTTGTATTTAGTAAAGTCAAAGCAAGTCTCTATTGGTGGGGGGGGGAGGGCGGTGGGCAAAATGACAACAAGTGAGCTTTAAAAAGAAACAAAATATTTGCTGAGTTCCACAGACGTGTCAGTCTGTGTCCTTGTAAATGCTGTCCCCTGAATATCCTGATGCAAGAACACCCCTTTTGCACACCCCTTCCTTCTGCCCAGCACTGCTCAAGCATGACCTCAGTCAGACTTTGTCCCCAGCTTTTTTTCTCTCTTCGTTCTCAGGACCATTGATTGTTGATCAGACCTAGAGATGTCCAGGCTCTATTTTGGAGGATTCTACTTAAATTCAAAAACGAAGTGCTAAAAAGAGTTTCAAAAATCGCTATTCACAAGCTAAAGTATTCTTGAAATAGATATTTATTCATTGTTTACAGGTAGTAGCTGAATTTCTCTGAAGCCCATCAATAGATCTTTGTGGCAATGGTTGTTACCACATATGGATACAGTTTGAGGCCTTGCCTGAACACCATGCTTGGGCCAAAGGTCCCTCCAGGCCTCTCGTGATTGTCGCTCTTAATTAAAGCCAAGTGTTCCCTCATGTCTGCCTCCTCCAAAGACTTGGGGCTCTGTGACAATCGGGACCCTATAAACCGTATTTCCTGGCATCACAAGGTGTGAAATAAATGTTCATGAATGAATACAAACTTGTCCCGAAACCTAAAGTAGTCACTTTAGCCAAAACCGAGAACCTCAAACTTAACCACAGTCACTAATTGACCATCCAGGCAAAGTAGAAATTTATGAGAGACGATGAGCAGGACTTCTGCAGGCTAGCCAGAATGAAGCTACAGAAGGCTAAAGCGAAGCAGTGCCTCTCACATTATGCTATCCATACCAATCGTGAAAAATTCAAGTCTACAACCATCTGCTTTTAGTATTAAACGTTTCCACATATCCAGTTAGAAAGATACGCCCTTTATTTGTTGGTCAAGAAAAGAGAACTAGCATTTATTGAGAGTCATCTCATTTAATATTCACAATACTGCATTGGTTTTATTATATCCTACCTTATAGATGAAGAAAGTAAGGCACCAGGTTTAAGTAATATGCCCAATATCACCCAGTCAAAATTAAATGAAGACCCATCCAATTCTAAAGGCTCTGCTGTTCTCCTACATTACACAGTCTGTGATTTCATTCAATGAAAATCTCTTTTTTGAAAGCCACAACTCCCAGCATGGACTATGAAAACATGCTACAGGGGGCTGATATATTGGGCCTGAGCTATAGTTCTTCCAAAATAAATATCCCCTGTGGGCAAGAACTTCCCTTGCAACTCCAACAGCCATGGTTTCTACTAGAAATGACATCTTCGTAATTTTTGGAACGGAACCATCTTCCCAGGAAGTGGATTTCTGGGATCAGAGATTAGACCCTCTCTTCAGAGCACACATTCAAACACATGAAATCCATCCCACCATTCAAAGTACCTTAAAGGGAAGACTGAATGGGGAGGGCACCCGTCACCCTCTTTCCCTTTCTCCCAAGACATTCTTTTCCCTGTGCCACATGGAGCCCTCAGAGCCACAGTGCTCTGGTCTTCTCTAAAACATTAACTCAAATTGGAATATCTGCATTCTGTGATTCCCCTTGGTATAGCTGATAGAGACAGGGTGCATTTTCTAAAATCTTTCTCAAATACCATAAAGAAACCAAAAAGTAAACAATTACAAAAACAAAAATAGTCAAGTTTTTCAAAGTATTATTTTATGATTCTATAAAGTTATTGGGATCCCAAAGCAACCAACTCTTAATTATCCATGTTCTACACCCCCAGGCTCACAATGTACATAAGCAGTCAGCTGAGTGTTGTTCAGTTGCATTCTTGTCAAACAGAAATATTAACAAATTGAATATTCTATCCAAATAGAAAGCATATTACAGAAGTAAAAGGATATTTTTGCCTTAGGAAAGAAATGCACCAAACCTGAGTTTACACAAAGATTTCAGACAGAAGTACCTTGAAAAATACAAAATATTCTATTTCTAAAATGTGTATCTGAGCTCTAAAGAAGATAATGTAAATCCCCAGTGTTCTAAAAACAGGAATCAGAAAAGCCATAATAATTAGATCAAAGACACAATTTGTTAAAGTATTTAATAATTTCATAGACCCAAAGCATTGAGTTTTAAGTTCAAATATAAGACAAGTCCTTGGGTCTGCAAGAAGTGGAAGGTTACATGTAGTTTTAAAAATTGAATGCTTCTATTTGATGGACCTGGAGCAGATACTATCTGCTGCTCACGTTTCTATTTTTCACCAGTGCAAGAAAAAAGTATCCTTGAGCCTTCTGATTGTGGCAGCCAAGATTGAATAGAGGAGTAATGGCAGGGAAAACATGGAGAGAGAATTTTTGCAACTCAGAAATAACCTTGTCAACAGTGAAGAGCCCGTTTTACTCAAAAGAAGAACCTAAATATCTACCCTCACCTGTTTGATTACATGCATAGAAGCTTAATAGTTAAAACTAATTAAAAGTAAGCCAGTGACAAAAAAGTATTTGATGTAATTACAAGGAAAATGAATGAATCCTCAGTCATAGGAGATTGTAATACATTTCTCTTATTAATAAGCAAATAAAAATAGTAAAGATACACATGATCAATAAGGTTAATCTGATGTCCATTATATGTAACCCTCCTCAAAATACATGAAACATTATGAAAATGCATCATGTACAAGGCTCTCATACAAGTCTGAAGAAAAACATTTTAATGGATCTGTATTATGTAAACCACATTTTCTCTAGACAAAAAAATAAGTTAACTAAAAACAAACCCAAAAAAAGTCTATACATTTTGAAATATTAAACTCACTTCTATGTAACTCATGACTCAAAGGATAAAACAGAAAGTTTTTAAAAACTGGAACTGTTTCATATTAAAAACATTACATTAAAAATGTGTAAGATGCTAAGTTACTCTGAGGTCCTTAAATGTTTGTATTAGAAAATACTGAAGTGTAAGACAGAATTATATTGAGAGCAAGTTTAGGTGAGGATGCCCTGCACAGTAGCTTGTGCCTATAATCCCAGTACTTTATGAGGCCAAGACAGGAAGGTCAGTTGAGCCCAGGGGTTCGAGACCAGCCTGGGAAACATAGCGAGACACTGTCTCTACAAAAAATTTGAAAGTTAGCCAAGCGGGCCGGGCGCGGTGGCTCACGCCTGTAATCCCAGCACTTTGGGAGGCCAAGGTGGGTGGATCACAAGGTTAAGAGATTGAGACCATCCTGGTCAACATGGTGAAACCCTGTCTCTACTAAAAATACAAAAATTAGCTGGGCATGGTGGTGCGCTCCTGTAGTCCCAGCTACTCGGGAGGCTGAGGGAGGAGAATTGCCTGAACCCAGGAGGTGGAGGTTGCAGTGAGCCGAGATCGCACCATTGCACTCCAGCCTGGGTAACAAGAGCGAAACTCTGTCTCAAA
>NW_016107366.1:4731526-4785501 GCF_001604975.1 Cebus imitator | reverse complement strand
CCTTGCTACTCAGGAGGCAGGCTGAGAAAGGAGGATCACTCGAGCCCAGCAGGTCAAGGCTGCACTCCAGCCTGGGTGACAGAGTGACCCTGTCTCAAAAAAAACAAAAACAAAACAAAACAAAACGGTGAAGAAATTATCCTATTTTGGATGAAAAATCAGGGCAGTTTTAATAAAGGAGGTAAGAATTTGAGGAACCTTGGAAGAGCATATTAAGGGGAGGGAACAGCCTGTGCACACCTGAGGAGACAGAACAACGGACCGTTTAGAGACAAGTGAGTGTACAAGTGTCACGCAACCCAATCTCAGATTGTATCTGCTTGTGTTTGCTCCACAGAATCACTCTGCCTCCATGACCGAAGTTACCTGAGATGACTGATGTGGCACAACCATTTTTTAAAATCACCTTCCAATTCTATACTTCAAAACACAGTTGCTCAATGTCAGCCTGTGATGACAAATATTACGTTTATCTAGTTAGAAGCTAATGTTTTGTACATTTTTTTGTATGAGGAAGTGATGTAGCTTGCCCTGATTTTTTTTTTTTTTTTTTTTGCTCAGCTTTAATATATTTATGCCAGAATTTTAAAACCAACAAAATTTTCTTGTTCAAGCGTGCATCGAAGAACCACATTTATTCAATGGTTGATGTTGTTTTGTGATATTTGTACACAAATCTTCTTTTCTCAGTTTTATAAACACAGAAGTAAATATAACAGCTCACTTTAAACTTTTATTACTATAGTTTCTGCCTCCTTCAGAATTTTTGAATTTTAATGAAAGGCCAACTTTTGAGCTACAGGAAGGGCAATGTTGGTTAGTAACAAATCTTAAAGTCAATTGTAGAAAAAAAATTGTTTTTAAAAAGAATGTTGCATTCTGATCTTTTAACAAGTTGTTTCATTCACCGTGTAAAGTAATATATTAACAAAGTCACCAGTTACACAAAAAATTGTGAGAATCCTGGATTTGGAGGGTATTTGGAGTTGTATGATTCTTTCCTAGATAATGGCCTCTACTAAAAAACTCAAGATCTTTCTGGAATGTCCTTTGGCAGGCAGGTGTCACTGCCACCTTTTTTCCAAAAAGCAGCCGACATCAGCCTTCCCTGTCAACTCAACAGTTTTGTATATCATATTGTATGGACTTTATATGAAAATGAGTATTTTACAGTTTGCACAGTGTTATTTGACAGAAAGGGAATCAGAGAATCTACAACATAGGGCCCCAAAACAACAGCTTCACTTTGTGGCTTTTAATTATTCTAGAATTTTAACTGCATCTCATTTTTCTAGCATGGTGGTAACTAATATGTAACTCCTTTGAGAGAGGGAGCTCTTGTCTGTACCTATCAGAATGTTTTCTTGACACTTCCATATTGGCTCTTCTTAGCTTTTTTTGTACATATTTTTTTTTTCTAAAGAGAAGAAAACGTTATCACAAAATGTATTCTGGCTCATGTCTTTTGTTTTAACCTTCATCCACTGGACAAAGGTATTTGAAAAGCCTTGATGAAGTGAACTCAAGTGTTTACACTTTTCAGTTCCATGTCTGCTGAAATAAATTCTAATGGGGGCATGACAGAGATAATTCCACATGTGTGTGTGAGCTTTTAGGCAAATAAAATTCTTTAAATTATTAAGCTACTCAAACATTCTGGATCCCTAGCATGCTCCTCTACCTTGAGGCTACCCACAGATACTTCTGAGTTGTCAATAAAAAGTTAGACAATAGTTTTTAGTAACAAAAGTTACCTCTGCTAACATTTTTCATAATCCCCCATCTCATTCTGGCCTAAGCTTAGCTACACACACACAATGGTCGCAGACATCTTCTGGGTGATATCTGACCACAGTTGGGAAGGGGACAAGGAACAAAGAATATTTAAGGCTCTATTCGTCCCAGGTGCTGAGCTGTGAAGCCTGACAAACTTAATCTGTCTGTTCTCAAAAGTGAGCCCAGTGAGGTTGTGACAGAGACAAAGTAGTACTCTACATGTCAGCAGTGATATTAACACCCAGATCTGCCCGACTCAAGATTTCATTTTCTGCACTTCAAGATATGCCTTTGAACCAAGCCCACATCTTTTCATGGGTTTTCAGTGTAATATACCTACTTATCTGGCTTAAGGGATACTACTGGAAGAAAAGGAAATAGTGAGAAGGCATCATTTGTAGGCTCCAAGCTCTCCAATCCTGTATAAGCTACCTACATGTAATGTCAGGCAATTTCAGAATGACTTTTTTTTCTAAACATATTTTAGGATTTTTAAAAAAGAAGCAATGAGGATTCGTTTTATTTGATTGCTCATAAGACACGCTGGAAAAATGCTGGCAGTCTAAATTACTTTTACATTACCCATTTCTTGTCACAGTGGATCTGGCTACCAGCTAGCATTTTAAGAACATAAGTTGGCAGAGTGAGTCATGTTATCTTTCTACTCTTCTTTCTAGTTTTGATTTTTTTTTTACAATGTTGTTTTTTGGGTTTTCTTGAGACAGAGTCTTGCTCTGTTTCCCAGGCAGATATGCAGCGGCATGATCTCAGCTCACTGCAACCTCCACCTCCCGGGTTCAAGCAATTCTGCCTCAGCCTCCCGAGTAGCTGGGACTACAGGCATGTACCACCATACCCAGCTAATGTTTGTGATTTTAGTAGAGACGGGGTTTCACTATATTGGCCAGGCTAGTCTTGAACTCCTGACCTCGTGATCAGCCCGCCTCAGCCTCCCAAAGTGCTGGGATTACAGGCCTGAGCCACCACACCCAGCCTCTAGTTTTGATTTTAAAGGGACCTATCTGTAGTATTCTAGGAGCTTTGGCCACAAACTCCATTTTCCTGGCCTTGGACTTGGTAGATGTTGATGCATGACTGAGCCATGCCAAGACACCACCCTTGTGTACTTGGAGCTAAGGGGCATCTCAGGACTCACACCCCTGGAATCCCTAAGCCAGTCTGACTCCTTACTATGGCATGGCAACTTTTGCGTTGCTTTCTCTGTAGCCCCAAGATACTTCACAGGCCTCACACTGATCTCTCAAGTTTGTCCTTTGAAATTCTTCAGGCTAGAGACTCCTCCATGTGTGTCTTCTGCCAAGGACAAAGCCCTCTGTCCAAATAGGACAAGTGGTGACCGTAGCCTCAGAGAATGAATTCTGTAGTAAACTTTTCTCTTTTCAAGGAAAGCCCACAGGTGCGTGAGGAAGTCTGACTCACTAGAAGAGGGAAGCTGGGGAGGAAATAGAAACAAAAGTCTAGCCAGGTGTACCGACATAAGCCACCTCACGAGGCTGTTAGCCCCCATGTTTATCTATGACGTCTTTCATTTTTTCTTTTATTCCGTGCCAAAAACATGACCTGGCACAGAGCAAAATCACTTAGTTAACATTTCTGTCACACATGAATAGATGCCAGATTTCTTCCTGCTTTGGCTGAAGGGAGACTGTGACTCATTTGGTAATCAAGAGGACGTTAGTGGAACCTGAAGATAGCTGAGAGATGAATACCTTTAGATGCAGGACTAACAAGGGTGAGGAAATTGCACTTACAGCTAAACATGTGGGTGCCTCTCTTGGTAAGTTCTAAAGCTCTCCCTATCAGGCTGTGATCGACAGATGGGCTATGCGTAGCTGAATATATAGCCCTTCAGGAAAGGCTGTGTATTCTGTACTGAATCAGAGAATGCAGGCAGACTAAATTCTATCCTCACAATGCAAGACAATAGGGATCACTGGGATAATGTAAAGAGTGAAAGAACCGTAAGGGGCATTTTTGTTTCAAAAAACTGATTAGACTCCTTATTACATCCAACTGCCAGAACCCCTCAAAAGTGTTCAATATCTTAGAGATAAACACATCAAATACCAGCTTGCCCAAGTTTGTTTTAAGGAGTAGGTTATATTATGGTCATTATACTACTCCCACTCTGTTGAGTTCAAGATAGGTACTAGAACTAGTATGTCATCTACTATCATCCCCTATACTGCTACAGGGATTTTGTAATAAATATCAAATCTCTTGCTCACATCCTCATTCCAGATTCAGATTGTTCCAGGATTGATACATGCATTCATTTATTCAATAAGTACTTAATGAGCATCTATTATAGGATAAGATCATGTGAAGAACTGGAGGTACACAACAAAATAAACAGACCTATTTCTTACCCTTACAAAGCTTAGAGTTGTGTGGAAGAAAAGGAGAACACGCATAAAATATTTAATATACAATTAAATGTTTTTAAGGGACTCCTGATTTAGACAGGGAAGACAGAGCTATCAGGTTAGGCTTCTCTAAAGAAGTGATATATATGTTGGGCTATTTAGAATAAGAAAGTAATGAGACAGAAATCATAAGGGAAAGCATATGAGACCAAGGAAATAGCACTTACAAAAGCCCTCGGGCAGGAAAGAGCTTTATACTTGTGAAGAACTGAAGATCCACTGGTGAGTGAACGGGGAAGAGACATTTAATAATACTGAAGATCAGAGATCTTGGAGGATTTGTTACAGACTCTGAAATTATCCTAAAGTGGTAAGAAGCCCTCAGTGGACAGGAAGCCTTCAGTAAACAGGAGAATGGCATCGTTAGATTTGTATTTTTAAAGGGTCCGTCTGGGCTACATCTGTGTGTAGAATGAGCTGAAGGAAATCAAGAGAAGTGAGATGATCAATTAAGAGGGTATTGTGTTGGGCTAAACAAGATTATGATGGATGTAGGGTAGGGGCAGTAATGACAAAGAGAACATGGGTTGGAAATATATGAAACATATCCAGGAGGCAGACTCCACAGCGTTTGAGACCCGATTGTATGTGGTGGGATCATAGCTTTCAATAAACACCTTCTTCCTAGAGAATACTTTTCCAAATCGGACTCCTTCAACTTATAGGAGCCTGGTGATAGACAAAAAGCTGGAAAGGAAAATAAATTGAATTTGTATTTACTCTCTAGCCCATTGAGCCCTAACAGTTTTACTTCTCATGGAAACCCAGGTGACACCACACATGCTTCTAACACTAGAAATGACTCTGCCAGAAAAATTAACTTTTGTACTTCCCAAAACTGGTGCCTCTGTCCTCATCCTGGCTTGTCGTTTTGGTGTCCTGTGTGTCAGCTTCTATAAAAAGCAACATTTTGTGGCTTTCCTAAGAAGCCAAGTAAACCCATGGGATCAGTGGAGGGGAAGAGTCCGAGGGTAAAACTCTTTTCCTCAAAGCCATTCTCTTTCTCTTTAAAAGAAACATGTGCTTACATTTCCCTATTAACCTTAATGGAATGTCCATCTATCAATGTACTTCAAATTCTTTGGAACAGAGAACAGCTGTTCCTTTGGGATGATGTTTAATGTTGTTACACAGAGTAATTTCTCTATTGAATTGTCCTATAAGGAAAAAAGTTTTTTTTCAATTTCAAGTGATTTTTTTAGTATTTCAGGATTGGATAAATCTAGACTCACTAAAGTCACACAGACTTGTTACATGTAGTTCTGGACAAAAGATGTTCTCTTTTAATTTCCCCTCTTCACAGCTAAAAGTTTCTCCCTGCCTTTGTAGGGATCTTGCAGTCAGGTGTTTTCTCATTTTGGCGTTTTTGTTCTTCTGCAGCTGTGGGGTTTAAGCCTGCAGGTGAGCAGGCGCAGCTCCGCCACAGCTGCCCATTGTCTGGTAAAGCTTTCGCTGGTTCAGGGCCTTGGCCAAAGGAGGTTCATATCTAATAACTAATAACTAGTCACCACTTGTGGAATTAATTCACCATTTGAGGGATTTAAGTATGACAACCTTGAAAACTAATTTCTGTACATTTGGTAAAATTAAGCCTATGAGGCAGAGCTGGGAGCCAAGATCCCAATAGCACCTTGCAAAGAAGAAAGCCAAAAAAAACACATCTTATTCTGCTGAAATTAGACCCCTAAAAAGTAAGACCTGGGTGGTGCTGATCCCAATAAGGGACTCCAGTTCGTTCGTTTTTTTAAACATAATGACAGTATTCACAATAGAACCTGGATGTATTCATGGAGGCCTTGTGTAAAAGGAGGAATAAGAAAGGAAGACATATCTATAAAAACGGATTTTAAGATTCAGATGTAATTATGGATCATGAAAATTAAAAATAATGATCATCAAAACCCAAGAGGTTAGCTAAATAGATTAGATACAGCTTAACAACTAATGGGCTGAAAAGTTAAACCAGAAAATTCTCCAAGAATGCATGAGGGGAAAGCACAGAGCAAAGCAGCGGTAAAACTTAACATTTACGGAGAATGAATCCAGAAGCTCCAAAATCCTCTTAATAGGAGCTCCAAGGAAGGAACAGAAAAAATAGAAAAGGTGAAGTGGACAGATAATTAACAGAAGCAAATGTCCTAAAGCTGAAGACAGATTGTCTTAGTCCATTTGTGCTGCTGTAACAGAATACATACGACTGGGTACTTTATAAAACAGAGAAAAGTATTTCTTACAGTTCTAGAGACCAGGAGTCCAAAATCCAAGTGCCAGCAGGTTCAGCAGTCTGGTGAGAGCCGCTCTGTTTCCAAGACGGTGCCTTCTTGCTGAGTCCTCGAAGGGAGCAACCCTACGTCTTCACGTTGCAGAAAGCAAAACACCCAAATGCTCCGTGATCTCATCCGCACGGGAGGACGCCTCGCTTCTTAAAAGCCTCAGCTGTTAAGACTATTACCTTGTATAGCTCCCCTCCCAATTTCAGGTGTTGAAATTTAATGTGATGTAGTAGTATTAACATTACATTAAGTTTCAACACCTGAAATTGGGAGGGGCCCCGTATAGTCTATAACATAGAAACAAGTTTTCAGTTTGAAATGGGCCATAAATAAATTTAAAGAGTACTAATAAACCTGCCCTTAGTCATATCTTAATGAAATTTCAGAACAAAGAGAAAATGGTAAATAGCTTCCAGAGAGAGAGAAGGAAAAAAATCCCACAAGTAATGAGAATCAACTTATGTTTGACAAAAATTGTCACAAAACTAAAAAACCCCAAAATGCTGAAGGAAAATAATTATTAACATCAAATTCTTTATCTATAAAAATTACAATTAACATGTCAGAGCAAACTATAGACATTTTCAGATATGCTAAGATTCAAATGGATGTGAATATTTTCAATAGCTTGTACTTTGAACAAATGGCAAAATAAAAGTAAAGCCAAGAATTTTTTAAAAATGAATTGTAAGAAAGAGCGAGGATGCCGAAGTTATTGCTGTAAATAAAAAAAGAGCAAGGAAATTATTAAAGCATAGTTATTATTGTTTAAAAAAACCCGAAATTAATGGGGAATGCCATGGAGAAAAAGATGTCATACATACTAATATTTTTGTCTTCTGGAGCAGAACGCTAAATATCTTGATTATATTTCTTTTTTTAACTTTTCATTGTGAAAAATTGCAGTCACACATAAAAATAGGGAGCATAATATAACACACTTGACTATACCTGTCATCTAAACTTAATACTTATTCACATTTTGCCATATTCCCATAGTATTTTAAATTACCGGATATCACTTTATTATGCTAAATACGTCAGAATGAATCTCCAAATAGTGATTTTTTTATATAACCACGATAGTATTATTGCACCGAACAAGATAATTCCTTAGCATCATTTAATATCCAGTCCATATGCATATTTCTCAAATTATCCCCAAAATGTCTTTTTACAGTTACTTTATTCAAACCAGGGCTGCACACGGTATTTTGTTGACATGTCTCAAGTCTCTCTTAGTTCTGAATTGCCCCAGGCAACTCCAGCCTTTCTTTATTTCATGCAATTAACTTGAAGAAGCAAGGCAGTTGTCCCATAGAATGACACATAATCAGTTTGTTAACTTGTAGGGACATTTACTTTGTTCTCCAGATACCATAGTAATTATTAATTAATTATTAAAGGGTTGGTTAGTCTCAAGCCTCCTCCTAGGATTAGTTTTACTATTTCTGAACCTGTTGTCAGGAATAGTTTTAAGCAATGCTGGGTCCCCCACATTACATCCCATCCTGAAACATATAATGTCACTGACCCCTTTTACAGATGCTAAATTTAAGCAGTGAGTTCAGGTTGTGATAATCTGATTCCTTCATTCCAAAGTGACATTTCTCCCCACCTCCTAGTAATGACAAATTATTTACAGGATAATGCTTTGTACTTTTGCAAAATAAGTCTTGGGTTTAAGTGGAACAAAAAGTAAATCAGAACTTTCTAAGAAATTAAGGAAATGAGAGCACTGCATATCACAAAGCCAGAAAAATACAAAAGTGGCAGCAGAAAATAATTTACTTCTAAAAATCAGAACTCAATGAATCAGTAGAAAAACAATTTGACCAACAAATAAACCAAAAACTGTCCCTGGAAAAGATCAATAAAAGAGAAATATTTCACAAATCAGGCTGAGAAGAAAAAGAAAACACGCATATAAATAATAGGGGCCATGTCAAAAATTGTAAGAGAAAAATGTGTTCTAGAAAACATGGGTGCAATTCTGAGAAAATATAAATGACCAGATTGGGACTAAAACAAGTTTTAAAACCCACATTATTCAATACGATAAATTCATCTATTAAAGTTAGATACATAAGAAAAATGAGTCAATTAATAAATGTAATTCACTTCACTAACAGACTTGAGAAGGAAAGCTTTAAGAAAATAATCATGGCTAACTCTAGAATAGTAATTGCTATGTGCCAGGCACTGTTCTAATAGCTTTAACAATATTAACTCATTTAATTTTAATAAATACCACAAAGGCATTTGATAAAATCCAATTTTATTAAAATGGTAAATATATATTTTAGGAATAAATAGAAGCATCACTATTCCAAAAAAAAAAAAATTAAGAATCTACTGGAAATCTATAGCAAGGTTTATACTTAATAGTGGTTTTAGAACTTTTCATATCGTGTCAGAAATGCAATTCAAAATAGTTTAAACAGAAAATGTGTTTCTGTCAGTCACTGGGAGGTTCTAGGGAATTTATCTAGACTGGCAATGCCTGGCCCAAGCTTTTGCTTACTGGGGTATTAAAAGATTATTGCATTTACAAGGGGCCAGGTGTAGTGGCTCATGCCTTTAATCTCAGAACTTTGGGAGGCAGAGGCAAGACGATTGCTTGAGGTCGGGAGTTGAACGTCAGCGTGGGCAACTTAAGAAGATCCTGTCTCTTCAAAAAAAAAAAAAAAAAAAAAAAAAAAAAAAAAAAAAAAAAAAAAAAAAAAATTAGCCAGGCTTGGTGATACACACCTGCAGTCCCAGTGACTCAGGAGGCTGAGAGGATAGCTTGAGCCTGGGAGTTCGAAACTGCAGTGAGCCATGATCTCACCACTGCACTCAAGCCTGAGTGAATGAACGTGACTCTGTTCAACAATAAAACAGTTTGCAAGGGTATCACTATTTTGAAATAATAATGTGCCTTAGTTTGTATAAAGTAGAATTCAATTTACAAAAATTTGTAACACGTATAAATTTATGAGAAATACTTCCTATGAATGTGTGCCCAGTCCTTTGATTTGTGTCTTACCTCCTTCCAGTTGATTCAAGATGTCTGTGGATCTAGCCAAACTAGGAGAGCCCTCTCACCCCACCTCATTCTAGCCTCATCATCATCCTCCCACCTGCATTCCAGCCTCTGCCCACCCCATCATCACTCAGCCCTTGCTCAGAGTTTGCTTCTGGTCTTAATGAGGTGTTGCCTGAAGAATTTCTGGATCTTCCCCCAGGCGTGCTCCTGGGCTGCCGCATGAGCAGCAGGGTCTCCTCCCCAGAGCAAGGGCCTTGAAATGCCTGCGTTCCAGGACGCGAAACATAAGGGAGCGTAGGGCGGCTCTAGGAGGTGGCCTGCCCCGGGGTAAGCCAGCATCCTCCGGCTGCTTCTGCCGTGGCTCCGCAGCTGGTCCACGCCCTGCTCAGCGTTCGCTTTGCTATCCGGGTATTCGTCACTCTCTCCGACGATGAAAAGAATCCAACCCCTGGCCTTTTCTTTTTTTTTTTTTTTTTTTCTTTTTTTTTTTTTTTTTGAGACGGAGTTTCGCTCTTGTTACCCAGGCTGGAGTGCAATGGCGCGATCTCGGCTCACCGCAACCTCCGCCTCCTGGGTTCAGGCAATTCTCCTGCCTTAGCCTCCTGAGTAGCTGGGATTACAGGCATGCACCACCATGCCCAGCTAATTTTTTGTATTTTTAGTAGAGACGGGGTTTCACCATGTTGACCAGGATGGTCTCGATCTCTTGACCTCGTGATCCACCTGCCTCGGCCTCCTAAAGTGCTGGGATTACAGGCGTGAGCCACCGCGCCCGGCCTCAACCCCTGGCCTTTTCAACAGGAAGCACACTCTGCTGATGGAGCTCATCTCAGGGGTCTCCCTTACAGTGGCGGATGCGGGCAGCTCCAGAGACGTGGACCTGCAGGCGCTCCTGAGCTGAGCGGATGAGTGTCACAACCAGATCCCCTTATCTGAGGGGAATTTCAAAGCTGGCGTTGGTCCCGTTAATGCAGACGGTGGCCACCACCTACTTCAGGCAGCATGCCATAGCCAAGCCAATCTTGGCACCTTTGCACATGGAGATCACTCCAATCCCTGGCCTTTGGATCTGAAGCACAAAACAAAGGGAAATCTATTACAGGTCACAAGCTGAGAAAGAGCTGTCCTGGGCGTGCCAACAAACAAGTATGATGGAAAGAGTCAAAGGAGGTCGAGACCTGGCATCCAGGTTTACCAGTTTCTGGGACTGAGAACATTACCCACTTACACTCTCTAAGCTTTATTGTCTTGTAGGGATGATACTATTACTGACTTTTCAAGGTTGTTATGAGGCTCAAGTGAAACAATAGAAATAAACACTCTTCATCAACTGCAGAGTTTTGTAAAGGCAAAAAGTCTAATGCACCAGTGATACTTGGCAGTACAGAGCCAGGTAAGCGTTCTGAAGAGCAAAATTGTCTCTAGCCAGAAAAAAAAAGGGTGTTTCCCAGGTTCTCTTGAATATTATGTAAGTGGAATTCACATTTAAATGGCATTTTATAGCTATGAAACTTTTGCCCATGTATTTATTACCTCCATAAATTCAACAGCCAATTTTGAAAGCAATGATAGTATAAAGACAAAAGGCTTGGATTCAATAAATAATTGAATTGTAGTACCTAGCCCAAGAGGAAAAGGTAGTAGCTCATACAAGGGGATCATTCATTCTCTCATAGACTGAGGGAGCTGAGGGGACGTGAGAGGTCTCAAAGATGAAGGAGGAAAGGAAGGGCACTCTGGACAAACAACAGCAAGTACTTAAAGATCTAGTTTGCTTATTTTGTTCACAATTGTACCCCCAGCACTTCCTGTCATCAGAATCATCTGATTTTTTTTTTAAACTGATTTTTTTTTGAGCTTTCTGAAACTGAATTTTTTTGAGTGTCTGTTCCATAGGTATGAGTGGGCCCAAGAATCTAATAGTGTAAAATGTCCCCCAAGAAAATCAGGAACCATCCGTGTGTCGATGAATGGAGAGTGAAGGAGGAAGGCTGTATCCGGAAGTAGGAAATTGATAAGTAGGCTAAAACAATGTCAAGGAGGATGAAGAGGGTGTGATGCATTGAAAAAGACAGGAGGAGAACTTAAAACACTTGGTGATTGGTTGAAGACTTGGGAAGACAGGGAAGAAAATAGATGGGCAAAGATAACAAAGTGGACTTTTTGGGATTTTACTGTATGCTAAGTGCTCTATACACATTATCTCAGTTGGTCTTTCCAATAGCCAAACTGGATTGAAGAAACTTAAAAGATTTGCTTAAGGCTACAACATTATCAAAAGGCAGAGGTAGAAATTGAAGCTTATCTCCTGAATCTAAATCTAAGTTGAATTTTTGCAGTTGACTTATTTTCCTCAGGCTAATGTCACAAATAGTTACATGAGAAATGAAAAAAAAATAATTTGAAAACATTTTAGTTGGCATTTAATTCTTTTTAGGCAATCTTTTAAAAACACTCAAATAAGCTTAGAAAAATTACATGTTTTCTCAACACTAAAGATGAAGATGTTGATAATGTTCAAATAGGAAATATATCCTATCTTTCCTTGAGAAGAGTCAAGGCCCTTCAGGGTTGGGGTCGAAGAGAATGAAATATTTGGGGAAGTCAAAGATAATTTAATGGTTTGGAGCAAAGACATTATCGGATTGTCTTTGTCACTTACTGGCTATGTAGTTTTGACACATTACTTTAAATATGCTTCCTCATCTGAAAAATGAGGTTGCTGTTGATAGTACTTCATAAGGCTATTGTGAATGTTACATGAGACTGCATATAAAATCTTGCCTAGAGTCTAACAAATAGTCACTCAACAAATGTAAGCCAGTATTGTTTTACCATTATTAAGTTGATCCATAAGATATGGCTGACATTTGAACATTTTGATTTGCAAAACAATAAGTTAAACTCAGTGGAATACCAGCCCTGATGCTTGATATTGTGATATCTATTTCCGGGTTTCTCTTTTTAATCATTAGCACAAATATTAGTACTTTGGAACTCCTCAAGAGAACTAGATCCTAGTTCAAGTGATATTTAACTCTTACAGGAAGCTAGGTTAGTGTACTATCCCAGTCCTTCTCAATCATTAATGTGCTTAAGAATCACCTGGGGATCTTGTTAATATGCAGTATGCTGATTCAGGGATGAAAAATGAGATTCTGCATTTCTGAAGGCTTCCAGATAATGCTGTGGCCACTGGTCCATGAGCTACATTTTCTGTAGTAGAAGGACACACTTGACAAAGAGTGCTAAAATGACCCTTCCTTTTCAGATTCCTTCATCTAGCCTGGCTCATGGCATTGGACACTTACTCTATGCTTCACTCTGCCCCTAGCTCTGAAACTAACTAAAGAGCTAATTCAGCTAGTCAGATGATGCAGTCAAATCAGTTTTGCCAGTGCTCCTGACCTGATCCTGTACCTCAGGTTTAGTATTGAACTTCTGCATTGTTCTTAGCTTCAGGACTCTTCAGTGTGACTTACTACAGCATTATTCCCCTGCAGAGATAATCACTGAAGTTTGAAAACCTGTCAAGCCAGAGAATTCATGATTTGAGATGAGAGACAGTAAAGCCTTGAGAGCCACTTATGAACAAGTTACAAGCCCTTCAAGTTAAAGATGTCTTGGTTTTTTTCTACTAAAACATAACCATATCATGTCCACCACTTATTTATTGTCTTCTATGTGCCAATAATCACAAAACTGATCACAAATCAACTCAACTTACAAGGAAGCTATTATATCTGCATTTAACTGTCAACTGTGCTATCTCCAAGTCTGCACAAGTTGGTAAACAGAGCAGACATTGGTGACTTTGTGTGTGTGTATGTGTAATGTTGCAGGGTAAAATGGAAAGTATTTTAAATACCTTGGGATGAGCTAGTAGCAAGTTGGCAGCTTCCTCAAAATATCCCAAGTCCACCTCCTGCAGTTTGTCAGGCAGGTCTTCGTAGGCAAAATATGCTAATGCCAGCACTGCAAAACCGTGGGAAGCCAAAAGACTGGCTCGAAATTCTATTAGGGCCCCAATATCCCCAAACAAATCAACGACTCCTGGGAAAGGGCCTTCTCCTGAGAGTGCAGAGAGAGAAGAAAATAGGGTCAGAAAGAGTGAAAAAAGGGTCAAATAGCTGTGAAAATACAAGGTGAGCAAAATTAATTACACACACAAACACACACACACAGGCACATTAATTTTAAAAGTTTATAGGAAATACTGGCTCTCTAATAACCCGATACTTCTTTTGTTGTTTTTATTTCCATTATGATATGGTTTGGTTGCGTCCCAGCCAAACCTCAACTTGAATGTATCTCCCAGAATTCCCATGTGTTGTGGGAGGGACCTAGGGGGAGGTAAGTGAATCGTGGGGGCTGGTCTTTCCCATGCTATTCTCGTGACAGTGAATAAGTCTCGTGAGATCTGATGGGTTTATCAGGGGTTTCTACTTTTTCTTCTTCCTCATTCTGTCTTGTTGCTGCCATGTAAGAAGTGCCTTTTGCCCTCCACCACGATTATGAGACCTCCCCAGCCATGTGGAACTGTAAGACCAATTAAATGTCTTTTTGTTCCCAGTTTCGGGTATGCCTTTATCAGTAGTGTGAAAACAAACTAATACACATTAACACTGGTTTCTCTATCACCAAAGATTAATCTCACCTGGAGGGAGAAAAAGGGCCCCTCGCACTAGACCTTCTCGGATCTGCTTCCTCTGCACCCCAGGGCCTGAGAACCAGCGCTGCACAGTTTGGCTAGCCTTGGGCTGAACAGTGGCTGAATCTTGAAAACAAATGGAGTCATATAGGTCCAGCATGACCCAAAAGGGGCTGTTCATCACATCCTGCTTGAGCAGCCTCCAGAAAGGCCTCTCAGGCTTCAGGGACCAAAAGAGGCCCATTGGATGTACCCTCATGTAGTCACCTCCAAATGCAGGAGCCTGCTCCCAGTCCACCTCACCGACCTCATTAGCCCTGTAGAAGACCATGGACCGAAACAGATTCCCCTTCTCATCCTTCAGCGAGGCCTTCAGAGTCACCACCTGGGATGGGGGCAGGCCTGTCACATGGATCTGCACTGGGTCATCTGCAAGGGCACTTGGTGGGGTGGCTGACAGCTGGAACATTGGCAACTGGCAAGGGACCAATTGGTGCTTCACGCCCTGTAGTGGGAGAGAACACGTTAAGTTGGAGACTTAAATTCCAAGAAAAGACCAAGGCAAAGTTTACATTGGGTCTAACCAAATTAAACTTCTGGGAACTCAGTGAAAAATGTGCAGAACTTTTGGAGGAGGGAAAGGGAAACATGCAGAAAGTACTCATTGTTCTCATTTTACAGATGAGGGAATGGGCTATACGGGAGCTCCAAGTCTGATAAATAGTTGATAGTAGAAGTGGGAATTCAAGCTATATCTGACACCACAGCCTCCTGTCTTACCCATTATAACACTAGTGGATCTTAGTTTTGTGGTTTTCAATACAACAAAGTTTAATTCTTCAGTTGAAATATTACCCGCGTGACCTATTTTGCAAGGTGTTAGGAGCCAAAGGGGATAATATACGACAAAGGGCTTTGAAACAACACTGCTTTTCAGCCCCCACACCTGTTGGGTACGGGTTTGGGTGCAGAATTGCATAAACAAGCACTTCATTATGGTTGTTGTTTTTTTCCTTTTAGCCTCTCATCCCCACCTGCCATTGTTGGACCTCTAACTCTCTGCAGATTTCCCATTGTTGGTTCTTTTTAAGGGAAAATAAAACTTCATGCTCTTATTGTTTTATTTTATTTGTTGCTATTATGATTTTCTAATACAGTTATAAATGGCAATGCTGTTTGTAGTAAAGAGACTACAATTTACATTTGATTGGCCATTTTGTACCCATTATAAGGAAAATCTGGGATCTTCTTCCCTCCTTCCTTTTTTCCTCTATATCCCATTCCACAAAAGATTTGAATCCCTTTACTGACAAAGAGTAAAACAATTAAAGACTAAGTAAAATAAGATTTGGAAAAATATGAACTAGGATGACAAGTATTTGTCATAGAAAACCTGGAACATAAAAAGAAGAGCATTTTGTAGGTTGTAAGTTTGGGGCCAGTCTACTGATAGCCAAAGGAAAAAGGGCTGCCTGGTCAGTTCTATTGTTCTAACTATTCTCATAGAAAAAGTTGTCAGGTCCTTAGGGGAAGGGAAAAAGTGAGGCCTTCCCAAAAAGGTCTCTAGCTTTAAAAGATATTTCTCACATGAGACTTTGGCATATACATCTGAACCATTTTTCAATAATTTCTTCACAGAAGTTGTAGTAATAGGTGTCCCTCCTAAAATCTTGACTCTCCAAGGGGTCCTTAATTTTATTTAGGGGAAAATTCAAAATAAAGCCTTTGGGGATTATATTTATGATCAGAAAAACTTCTGTGGAAATAAATTGGCTCTGGTAGTACAGGTCCAGGAAAAGAGCAATTGATGTCTGTGTTAATTTGTTGTGTGTTGCTATCAGGGAACTCTTAAGGCTGGGTAATTTATAAAGAAAAGAGGCTTACTTGGGGCTCATGATTCTGCAGGCTGTACAAGAAGCATGGCTCCAGCATCTGCTCCTGATGTGGGCTTCAGGTGGCTTCCACTCACAATGGAAGGAGAAGGGGAGCCATGTACATGGCCATGTACAGTGATCATATGAGAAGAGAGGAAGAATAGAAAGAGGGGAGGAAGATGCCAGGCTCCTGCTAACAACCAGCTCTCACAGAACTATGAGGAGGAGAATGCACTCATTACCACGAGGACCTCACCAAAACCTTCAGAAGAGATTCATCCCTGTGACCCAAATACCTCCCATTAGGCCCCACCTCTAAGAGTGAGGATCAAATTCAACATGAGATTTGGAGGGGTCAAACATCCCAATGATAGCAATGTCCAATTCTCTACTCTAGAAAAGGGATCGGTCATCAGAGGTAGAAGAGGATAAAGGGAAAACGTCTTTTTGAATTTACTTTTAAAAACTGATTTTCTGCAAAGGACACACTTTCACTTGATTCCCTCATTAACAAATAGCACTACTGACCATTTTACACACACTTAAATTCATGGTCAATACAATAATTTTGAATAAATAGAATGATTATGAATATTTTTTCTCAGCATTGGGAAAGTTCTTGACAGAAAGTGGCATCAATTCCAACTTCATGTGTCTTTCATTCACGTTAGGGAAATGGGACATGTAATATTAAAATGACCATCTGGTGTCCCCTGTAACATTTCAATATTCTGTAGGTATTAATATTTTCTGATATGATTCCTACCTGTAAGCCTCTGTATCTGCTGTCATCTTTGTCCCCAGAAAAGGTGTCTTTAAGAAGACATCATTGATTCTTCCTCTCCTTGCTATTATTCTCCTTCTCTAAACTTCTCTACAATGCATTGACCCAATGCAAATTTTATTTTTATAGTTAATTAATTTGCATTGCTTACTATAACCACTCTTCTGCATGTATCCTGTATGTAGTTTTATCCTCGCAAATGAGCCTCTCAAGGGTAGTAACTGTGTACGAAAACTTCAGGGATCCTTTTGACACTGATATAATAAATTATACAATGTAAATGTCTAGGAGTTACAAGGTTCATAACAGGGCAGAATAAAATAGCACCAAAAATGTAATAGTAATAAATACTTACATAGTACATTTGCAATTGAAGATTTGAGGGTTTCTTTCCAAGTGGTGGTTCCTTTTTATCTGAGAATAGTCTCCTAAAGCCCAGAGCTATCAACACTCAGGAACTCTGTATGTACCTCGTGGCTTTAACCCTGGTGCCATTGCTGATTGGATTAGAGCTGAATTTCAGATTCAAAATGTGCCAATGATGTTTTTGCCTTGCCAGGTTAGAATTGAGATGCAGACATCACCAGTCACCTTATCAGGGTCAAGACTAAGGTGAGGGAAGAAAGGCACCTAGAGGACCAAAATTTACTTTCATGTCACTGAGAGACCAAGCCTTTAAGGTCTTCCTTATATTTTGCATCCTTGGAACCTCTCCTGCCTTACCCTGGTCCTGGTCTCAAATGCAATTGAATCCATAAAACTCAGAAGCTGTATCCAGATAATCCCAGAAAATCAGTCTTAGGGAAAATATGTGGGGGTTTGAGGGGAGGGAGAGAGAGAGAGAGAGAGAGAGAGAGAATATGATACAAAGATGAAAGTCAGAGAAAGGAATCTTACTAGTTTTCAAATTCCTGGTTCTAACCACTCTTGAAGGTCAACTGTACTTGAGTTCCTTGAGACACTCTGGCATCCTTATAATAGAATCCCTTTGTTTATATTAGCTGGAGTTGATAACTATTACTTGCAATCAAAGAGTTAACCAGTTTAACTTTGTATTTTACAAGCTCAGAATGATTGACTTCTGCAAGGTCATATCATGGTCAAGAGAGAAAACATGCCAAGTTTCCTATCTTAGTTGAATGCTTTTTTTTACTGGCCAACAGGCTATGATTCAAACTTTAGAAAAGCATATGAGTTTTCCTTGTCTAAAAAGTTCTAAGTGAGAAATTCCTCTAGGATATACCAACAGTCTGGGGTTTCCTTTTGGTCAGATCTGAGAGTCCACCAACAGAGAAAATCCCAGCATCAAATTCCTTCCTAAAATCAGGCTGGCTGTGCCCTAGATTGTGTGACACAAATCAATCTCACCCTATTATGAGAAGGCCTGGTATCCCACATCACTCACCACCTCTCTCTGTTGTCTCTGCTACTCTATATTAATGAAGGCTGCTAATGAAGAGGTACAGAAATCTCCTAATTTTGAGGCCCCTAGTCCCAAATGGAGATCTTTCAATATAATCTCACTTAACCTTTACCAAAAGAAATATGTCTAACCTGGAAAAATGATTTTGTTATCATAAACTGAAATATTATATATTTTTATGTATAGATTCATTTCTGGTGAATTGATAGCATCAGCACACTGTAAGCTAAGGAGATCAGTTGTAGGATTTATTAGTTTAGCTACAGAAAAATCAATCTTTTCCCATGAGTATGGGTACTTTTTAAATCCTCAGCCCACTACTATCAATTCTCCTTAAAGCTGGGGTTTTTGTTTGTAGACACCTGATTTTCAGTCTGTAAGAAATACAGTGATTCCATCATGTTTCTGTCCTTGAATCCCTTGTTGAATTGTATGTCAGGACAGTGACTGTCTTTAGGACTCCAAGCAATGCACATTAAACAGCCAGCAGACATACATAGTCTGTTCTCACGTTGCTGATAGAGACGTACTCGAGACTGGGCAATTTACAAAAGAAAGAGACTTACTTGGACTTATAGTTCCACATGGCTGGGGAGGCCTTGCGATCATGGCAGAAGGCAAAGAGGAGCAAGTCATGTCTTACATGGATGGCAACAGGCAAGAGAGCTTGTGCATGGGAACTCCTCTTTATAAAACCATGAGATTTTGTGAGATGTATTCACTATCATGTGAACAGCAAGGGAAAGACTTGCCCCCATGATTCAATTACATCCCACCAGGTCCCTCTCAAAACATGTGGGAATTCAAGATGGGACTTGGGTGGGCACATAGCCAAACCATATCATTCTGCCCCTTGCCACTCTCAAATCTCATGTCTTCATATTTCAAAACCAATCATATCTTCCCAAAAGTCCCCAAAATCTTAGCTCATTTCAGCATTAACTTAAAAGTCCACAGTCCAAAGTCTCATCTGATTGTCTCAGTCCCTTCCACCAACGAGCCTGTAAAATTAAAAGCAAATTAGTTATTTCCTAGATACAATGAGGGTACAGACATTGGGTAGACAGAGCCATTCCAAATGGGAGACATTGGCCAAAATGAAGGAGCACTACAGGCCCCTTGCAAGTCTGAAATCCAGCAGGGAGTCAAATCTTAAAGATCCAAAATGATCTCCTTTGACTCTATGTCTCACATCCAGGTCATGGTGAGACAATAGGTGGGTTCCCATGGTCTTGGGCAGCTCTGACCCTGTGGCTCTGCAGGGTACAGCCTCCCTCCCAGGTGCTTTCATGGGTTGGCACTGAGTGTTTGTAGCTTTACCAGGTGTACAGTGCAAGCTGTTGGTGGATCTACCATTCTGGGATCTGGAGGACGGTGGCCCTCTTCCCATAGCTCCATTAGGCAGTGCCCCAATAGGGACTCCATGTGGGAGCTCCAACCCCATATTTCCCGTCTGTGCTGCCTTAGCAGAGGTTCTCCAGGAAAGCCCTGCCCCTACAGCAAACTTCTGCCTGGACATCCATGCATTTTTGTATATCCTCTGAAATCTAGGCATAGGTTCCCAAACCTCAATTCTTGACTTCTGTGCACTAGCAGGCTCAACACCATGTGGAAGCTGCCAAGGTTTGAGATTTTCACCCTCTGAATCCACAGCCTGAGCTCTTATGTTGGCCCCTTTCAGCTATGGCTGGAGTGGCCAGGTTGTAGGACACCAAGTCCCTAGGCTGCACAGAGCACAGGGATCCTGGGCTTAGTCCATGAAATCACTTTTTCCTCCTAGGCCTCCAGGCCTCTGAGGAGAGGGGCTGCCATGAAGACCTCTGACATACCCCGAAGACATTTTTCCCATTGTCTTGGGGATTAACATTTGGTGCTTTATTACTTATTCAAATTTCTACAGCTGGCTTGAATTTCTCCTCAGAAATAGGAACTTCTTTTCTATCGCATTGTTAGGCTGCAAATTTTCCAAACTTTTATGCTGTTTCCCTTTTAAAACTGAATTACTTTAACAGCACCAAAGTCACATCTTGAATGCTTTGCTGCTTAGAAATTTCTTCCACCAGCTACCCTAAATCATCTCTCTCAAGTTCAAAGTTCCACAAATCCCTAGGGCAGGGGTAAAATTCCACCAGTCTCTTTGCTAAAATATAACAAGAGTAACCTTTGTCCCAGTTCCCAACAAGTTCTTTATCTCCATCTGAGACCACCTCAGCCTGGACTTTATTTTCTATATCACTGTCAGCATTTTGGGCAAAGCCATTCAACAAGTCTCTAGGAGGTTCCAAACTTTCCCACATTTTCCTATCTTCTTATGAGCCCTCTAAACTATTCCAACCTCTTCCTGTTACCCAGTTCCAAAGTTGCTTCCACATTTTTGGGTATCTTTTCAGTAGCACCCTACTCCCGGCACCAATTTACTATATTAGTCTGTTCTCAGGATGCTGATAAGGACATACCCAAGACTAGGCAATTTACAAAAGAAAGAGGTTTAATGGACTTATAATTTCACATGGATGGGTAGGTCTCACACTCATGGCGGAAGGAAAGGAGGAGTAGGTCACATCTTACACGGGTGGCAGCAGACAAAAAGAGCAAACTTATGCAGGGGAACTCCTCTTTATAAAACCATCAGTTCTCTTGAGACTTATTCACTATCATGAGAACAGTATAGGAAAGACTTGCCCCCATGATTCAATTACCTCCCACTGGGTTCCTCCAAAAATCATGTGGGAATTCAAGATGAGATTTTGGTTGGGGATACAGCCAACCCATATCAAAGTCTAACTAAAGGTAACACAAGATGGGACTAGAAGAGATTTCATAAGCAAGATAAAAGAAACGTGGCAGGGGACCTTATAAAAAAATACATCCCAATAACTCCCTTGGTCTATCTTAAATAGCCAGGTTGACTTTCCTGCCAATTTAAATATAGATTGTTATACCTCACCTGCAGTGTTAATTCCAGGTACCATAAGAGATATTAGCAATGGCACAAACTCCTTTGTGTTTGGCAAAAATAAAATCTAATCCTATTTATTATCCATAACTACTTGAACTAGAAATGAAAACCATATTGTATTTCTCTAAGTTTAGGTTGTATTATTTAATATGTCAGCCAAAGTGAGGGAAAAAATGTCAATGGTCACTTCAAATTCTGCAACTCCCATTCCTTAATTGGAAGTCAAAACAAGGAATGGAGTGATAGCTTTTCTTCTGGAGTCACATCATTGGAGAGATTTTGGTTCTTGTTCTATTTCTTAGTCAGTATGGGGACATTGGTTTTTTCAGTGGTTCATCTGTGTGCACTAGCTTCACAGTATCCTGCCTTATATATATGCTTCTAATTCAAAGATAACAGAGGACCTCTTTGATTATTACTTTTGCTTTTGACTTTGTAATTTCAAGAGCCACTTGATTTATCTAGAAAGTCATCAGTGGGACTGATTATTTTCCTAAAAATGTCTACTAGTGTATTGAACATTTTTTACATTGGCAATTTTACATTTTAATTTATTTTTTAAAACTAAATCCCTTAATTAAGGTTTTAGACAGTTTACAAAAATAGAAGACAAGGTTCTCTTTATTTTAGTCAAGGATCTTCTCCAGAATACTGTTTGATGACTGTTTTTTAAATCTTTATTTTGTTTAAAATCTTGATGCTTTTCCCAATCTACTCTTAAAAGATGTATCTGAAATTACCATATTCAGAGAATTTTTTTTTCTTGCTCTGTCAAGGTAATTTTTAGAAAAGTTTTACACAGCTGGTTTATTCAAATTTTCCCTTTCATACTATACTGCAATTGAGGGGCTACCAACAGTATAGTATAGTTCTATAATATAGAACAACATCTGTCTTTTGAAATTCTGATTTTTACAGCAAATTTCTATCTTCCTGAGATCCAGAAAGATCTTTAATTATAGTATCTGTTTCTATGTTTGGATTTTGATTCATCTCTATGCCCCTGCCTCTGACCTAGCAATTTTACAATGTGATTTGTTCTTATCCTCAGAATACCCTGAAGAAAGAAAGGATAGCTGATTTTAAAAGTCAGAGTTTATATGGATAAATGCAAGAGGAAAGAGAATGCAAGAAGGTAGGTTTCAGAAAGCTATAGGCTTTGAGATACTCTATCTTTAAGCTAGAATTTTGCTGTAGGGGCTCAGTACTCAGCAGCCTATTAAATGCTTGATGTTTTGTTTCTTGATTTTTCTGTAGTGTCAGTTAAATGTGTGAATTTATTAATTTCAACTTTTCAGAAATTCCTTGTAATAATCATTGTTATTCTTAGTCTAAATTTTGCTATTATATCAAGGAAATGCAAGAGCTTAGATTATAGTGAAGTTTTCTATAAGAAGTTCTCTCAGGAGGACTATGTGGTTCTGACAAAAACAAACCCAAGAAATAGAGATGGGGAGAGAGATAACAGAGAGAGAGATAACAAAAGAGAGAGAGGCCATTAGATCAGCCAACAATGCGTACTTGGAAATTCTGTCTCAGGTTTCTCAACCAAAGTCTACAAAAAGGCCATATGGTCAGTAACCTTACAGTCATTGACCCTGGAATATTGGTGTGTTAGTCCATTTTCACACTGCGGATAAAGACATATCTGAGATTGGGTAATTTATAAAGAAAAAGAGATTAAATTGACTCACAGTTCCATGTGGCAGGGGAGGCCTCACAATCATGGTGGAAGGTGAAAGGTATCTCTTACATGGTAGTAGACAAGAAAAAATGAAAACCAAGTGAAAGGGGCTTCCCCTTATAAAAACCAACAGATCTCCTGAGACTTAGTCACTACCATGAGAACATTATGAGGGAAACTGCCCTTATGATTAATTATCTCCCACTTGGTCCTTCCCACAACATGTGGGAATTATGGGAGCCACAATTCAAGATGAGATTTGGGCAGGGACACAGCAAAACCATATCATTCTGCCCCTGGCCCCTCCCAAATCTCATGTTCTCACATTTTAAAACCAATCATGCCTTCCCAACTGGTTTTTCCAGTGGTTCATCTGTGTGCACTAGTTTCACAATATTAACCCAAAATTTTAACTCACTTCAGCATTAACTCAAAAGTCCACAGTCCAAAGTCTCATCTGAGACAAAGAAAATATGTTCCACCTATGAGCCTATAAAATCAAAATCAAGTTAATTACTCCCTAGATATAATGGAGGTATAGGCATTGGGTAAATACAGCCACTCTAAATGGGAGAAATTGGCTAAAACACTTTCATGGGCTACAGGACCCATGAAAGTCTGAAATCCAGAGGAGAGTCCAATCTTAAAGCTTCAAAACAATCTCCTTTGACTCCATGTCTCATATCCAGGTCACACTGATGCAAGAGGTGGGCTCCCACAGCCTTGGCGAATTTCGTTCTTATGGCTTTGCAGGGTATAGTCCCTCTCCTGGCTGCTTTCATGGGTTGGCATTGAGTATTTGCAGCTTTTCCTGGTACATAGTGCAAGCTGTCAGTGGATCTACCATTCTGGGGACTGGAGGACAGTGGCCCTCTTCTCACACCTCCACTATGTGGTACCCCACTAGGGGTTCTATGTGGGGGCTCTAACCCCACATTTCCCTTCTGCACTGCCCGTAGCAGAAATTCTCCATGAGGGCCCTGCCCCTGCAGCAAACATCTGCCTAGACATCCAGGCATTTCTATACATCCTCTAAAATCTAGGCAAAGGTTCCCAAACCTCAATTCTTAACTTCTATGTATCTGCAGGCTCAACATTATGTGGAAGCTGTCAAAGCTTGGGGCTTGCACTCTCTGAAGCCACAGCCTGAACTGTATCTTGGCCCATTTTAGCCATGGCTAGAGCAGCTGGGAAGCAGGGCACCGAGTCTCTAGGCTGCACACAACAGCGGGGCTCCAGGCCCTGCTCACTAAACCATTTTTTCCTCCTAGGCCTCCAGGCCTCTGATGGGAGAGGCTGCAGCAAAGATTTCTGACATGCCCTGGAGACATTTTCCCCATTGTCTTGGTTACTAACATTTGGCTCCTTGTTACGTATGCAAATTTCTGCTCAGAAAATGAGTTTTTCTTTTTTATCATATCATCAGGCTGCAAAGTTTTTGAACTTTTATGCTCTGTTTTCCTTCTAAAACTTAATGCTTTTAACAGCACCCAAGTCCCCTCTTGAATGCCTTGCTGCTTAGAAATTTCTTCCAGCAGATACCCTAAATCATGTCTCCCAAGTTCAAAGTTCCACAAATCTCTAAGGCAGAGGCAAAATGCTGCCAGTCTCTTGCTAAAATATAGCAAGAGTCACTTTTGCCCCAGTCCTCAACAAGTTTCTCATTTCCATCTGAAACCACCTCAGCCTGAATTTCATTGTCCATATTATTGTCAGCATTTTGGTCAAGGCCATTCAACAAGTCTCTAGGAAGTTCCAAACTTTCCCACATCTTCCTGTCTTCTCCCGAGCCCTCTAAACTGTTCCAACCTGTGCCTGCTACCCAGTTCCAAAGTCGCTTCCACATTTTCAGTATCTTTACAGCAGCACCCACTCTACTGGTACCAATTTACTATATTAATCTGTTTTCACACTGCTGATAAAGACATCTCTGAGACTGGGTAATTTATAAAGAAAAAGAGGTTTAACGGACTCACAGTTCCACATGGCTGAGAAGACCTCAGAATCATGGTGGAAGGCAAAAGACACAGCTTACATGGCAGCAGACAAGACAAAATGGAAACCAAGTGAAAGGGATTTCCTCTTACAAAATTATCAGATCTCGTGAGACTTATTCACTGCAACGAGAACAGTATGGAGTAAACTGCCCCCATGATTCAATTATCTCCCACTGGGTCTTTCCCACAACACATGGGAATTATGAGAGCTATAATTCATATGAGATTTGGGTGGGGACACAGACAACTAATATCAGTCTTAATTGAGAAAAAAGAAACAGTTTTTGGACTTCAAATGTCATGAGATGCTAGTGTTTACAATGATGAATAGTTCCTAAGCAGCCCTCTTAGTGATTTCTTTACAGTTCTTTCATCCCTACAGCTTGGTGTGAAAAGGCACCATGTTCAATGGGTTGAGTCCATTCTCAGTTTTGGATGCAAGACAGAGGAGGCTGTTGATTAGTGAACACTATATTACAGGAAGAGGAGAACAATAGGCTGATAATACTTTTCTCTCCTTCCTGAATTACCTTCCCCAATTCCCCTTAAGCTCTGTGGAATTAGTTAAGGGACTGAACAAACTGTATTGGTGTAACAGAAAATCAGAGGAAAATTCACATTCTTAAAAATACACAGCCACTCAGCTGCACCCTGAGACCTTGCTGTTACTGTAAATATTGCAAAATATGGGCAGTTTAAGAGGAGCATTATAATAAAAAATTATATTTTGGGGGATTTTTTCTCATTTTGTAATTCTCATTATGCTGTTCTGTTGTAGCAGGCGTTTTACAAATATGTCAGATGGTCCAATAGGGTAATTTTTGAAGAGAAATTTTAAATGGTAAGGAATTGTGAGACTAGGGACAATACTCATAAGATTAGTGATACAGAATTACCGTTTTCTGAGTAACTTCAGGGGACCACACATCAAAAAATCTATCTTTAAAATGAGGCTAATTATCAATGGGATTTTCATTTACTGGTAATAAAAGTTGTCCTATTCCATTGTTTTTAGTGTAACAAACTATTTGAAAATGCAGCAATAACTCTAGGAAAATTGAAAAGATAATCATATATCACAATGATTTGACAAGAGAAAGGGCTTGTTATTTAAAATGATTATTGGAATTCTATTCTCCCCTTAATTTCTTTTTCTCTAACAGGAATTATTAAGTATTTACTAAAACCTAGCTACTGGATAATATTAATTCCCACAGTAAAGCCTATTCACTTTTTCAAGGCTCTTTCAAGGTCCTTATTCCCTGTAGGAACAACAGCCTGTGGGAATAAAAACATATTACTATCTTTACATTACAAACTGGGAAATTGAGCTCAGTGAGTTAAATGATTTAGCCAAGTTTGACTAGGTAGTCAATGGTGAAGCAAGAATCTTAACCCATACCAGCTGACCCCACATATAAATCTTAACTATTTTCCCCAAATGAGAGTAGAGATATGAAAACTCACTCTTTTCTTAACCTACCCCTCCTTTTTTTCTTTCCCAATATTTTCTCTTTAATTTCATCTCTCTTTTTCCTGACTCTGACGCTTTTATTTAAGTATACACCCTAGTGCACACTTTGGCAGGATAGTGAAATAGTAGAATTAAATTATAGCCCACAAACTCATGTATGCACAAAATGTATTTTTTTCTATTTTTCTAGATTCCAATAATTCCTATTTCAAATCTTTGTTCTAAGATTACATCTCTAACACCTGGAAGAAGAAAGACTCAAAATAGAAATTACTTTGAATCCAAGTAAGTTTTCTGTGACTTCTATAATGCTGACAAACTCAGGGAGCTTATACATTATTGTGCGTTCTTCTGAACCTGCTGTACAATGTATTCCAGAGGTTCCAAATTCAGATACTTATAGGGACCAAGCAGGTAATATAAATTTGTAGATAAGGGACAGGAATAAATTAAATTCAGAGCAGTAGTGAACTAAAGACTGCCTAGTCTTTAGCCCAGTCTAAAGGTATTCAGTGAGCAACAAAGCAAGATGTAATCAAACAAAACATACTCAGTTGTGGCTTCTGGACTGCACACCAACCATGAGGCATTTTGTAACTCAAAAGCCAAAAGAAGATTCATTTTCTGTTTCTGATGTGTTACCTTTTTTTAAGGCCATAGATATCAACTGGCCTCCCTTGGTTAGACGAAGGATGACAAAGTAAAGTGGAAATGCCAAAATGTGGGGATGGGAAGTGAGAAGTGAGGTCCCATCTATTACTATGTACAGAGATAAAGAACAAGTTGACGCTGGCCTCAAAATCCAAAGCCATCAAACCTCCTCCTTGCCACCTCTCCCCATGCTTAACCTGTCTGACTTTTTCCTACTTTTCTTGTATTACATTTGTATTACCTTGCTCTCAATTGGACTCCAACTAATCCATGTATGTGGATTCATACCCCAGTTAGTTGATAAGGCTTACAGCTTCTCAGAGCTAGCACCTCAGATTTCCAGAGTGTTAATTTGTAAGATCCTTAAGGCTTCTCCTGTCCAACACTGCATTGTCATCATCAATAAACTACCTACTGTATAAAGGACACCCGTCTGAAGAGGTCTCTCTCCTTCCTCTGGGCCCTCCAGCATGCTTCTCAAAGTGCTTAACATATTGAGCCTTATAGCTATTTTTTAAAAATTTTATTCATCTCCATATAGACTGTCAAAAATTGCCAATGCTGACTATACTGTAAGTCATCACAGCAGGGTATTGGGAAAAGTTTTCAATTATCAATTATCTCACCTCAGATAATCCTCATTGGCTATGATACTGCCACTGCACAAAGCTGATCCTTATAATCATTTATATTGTGTTTTCTCTCTCCTATTAATCTGAAAGTTTCTTGAGGGCAGAATTCTGTTTGATTTATTCATCACTTCTACTGTATACAGAGCCCTTCATATTCCATGTGTTCATAAATGATTTTAACTGTACACTCTTATTCATTCCCACAAACTCTCATCCTTTTTTCCCAAATCTTTGTTTTCACAGTTGTTTATTTTTCTGTAGCCTCTACAATGTTGTCAGACTGATCTCTGCAAAACTCAAAAGTCAAATTACTCTTCTACTTTAAACTTCCAGTAGCTCCCAGATTCAAGGGTAGAGCCTAAATCCTTTGGCATAGCACTTAAGACCATTTCCAAAGGAATGACTCCACCATGGAGCCCTAGCGACGCTGCATACATCTACATGGGATGCACAGGCAAAGCTTGGACTGCTATGTGACCTAAATCTAGTAGAATGCCCTGTGATCCTCCTAGGAACATGGCAAGGGAGGAAGTCTTCAGAGAAGGCTTCATGAGGTTGTTTTCTCATCTGTCTCTCTATCTTGTGGGACATTGCCATGAGGCAGTTTTCTGATATACCTCCCAGGTTCCAGAAGAACAAGAGACTTTCCAACTTAATCCCCACACTTCCTTAGGGCAGAACTGCAGCTCTATAGCCATTTAGCCTCAGTCTGGAATTGACTGATCAGCAACAGAGTGTATCACAACTCATGTTGAAGCAATCCGGCCCCTTTTGTTTCAATGCCTTCCTTTTGGTGTGTGGGATAAGGACTCACAGGGCTGACATCTTTAGCTTCTCTTGTCTTAATATACGTATAAGTAATAATCTGGCTGAATCTAAAATTAGTTCATTATTTCTTTACCAGCTGAATCTTTAAGTGTTAGACTTGGACGGTCCTTTGTGTTTGGCACCCTTCAGAATCTGATTCAATCAAAGCCTTTAACCTCAATCTATTTACTAAACAACTATCTCATTACAAACTTAACATATGACATTGCAAAAGTCTGCTGCTTTATCTGACTATCCATTTTCTGTTCTGTCCAAATACAGTAGTCACTAGCCATGCACAGCTAATTAAATTTAATTAATCAAAAATAAATAAAACAGTAAATCTAGTTTGTCAACCACACTAACAACAACTTAATTTCTCAATAACCAGGTGTAACTAGTGGCTACCCTATTGAACAATGTCGATAGAGAACATTTCTGCCATCAGAGAATATTCCATTGGATGGCACTATTCTAGATTGTAAATTCCTCAAGGGCAGAAATTATGCTTTGTTCAGCACTATGTTCCTCAGCTCTCAGAATAGGGCTTGGTGCATATTTACTAAGCAAGTGGCTGCTTAATAAATATTTGATGAATATGTGAAAGAATAAATGATATGCATTAAAGAAAAAATTGAAATTTCTGAGAGAGAATGAATAAAAAAGAATAGAAGCCAACTTGACTGTTTATAGTTTACTTCTGAAGACAGAAGACCTTTCAACAACCAATTGAATGTATTTTCCCAGCTTCCCCACTTTTTTGCACTGGAAGCCAGGACTTGCACTGGAAGCAAGGTATTCAGGAAACAAAGGGTACAAAGCAGTGGAGAACAAGCAGCATTAACTCTGCTGCCTCCCACAGGATTTGCACTGGCATGGTTGGGGAGGGAGCCCTTAGCAATATGGAGACAGCCTTATTGGAAGCTGAACATGAAAGCCATGCTGGGGTCAGGGACCTCCAGACTCCCACAGTGAAAGCGATCAAGTCTATATTACTGGGAGACAGCGACCTATTCGAAGCAAGAGAAGTCAAAAACTGGCAGGGCATCAAAAAGAAGAGGGAGAAAACAAAAAATAAAAGATTAGAAGATCACCAATGCAGACAAAAATTACTAACCAAGAAACAAAACTCTTATTCTCTTTAGGGGCCTGTCGCTTTTGTCATCACTGGCACTTCACCTCTCAGCCCAGGTAGAAACACAGCCCCCAGCTCACCTCCCCCTACTCCCATGCACTAAATCCCAGAGAAAAGTGTTTTGAAAGTCAAGAAACAATCTCTATCAATTCATATTAGCGGGACCCTTACTCTAGCAGCCAAGTTGTGCATGTTGTCTCCAAAATAGTCACCCAACAATCTCTTAGTTAGGTAGATGCATCTGACAAAAATCTGTGTTTCAGAGCAATGAACCACCTGAAGTGATGATTACTCGTCCCTCAGAGAATCAAGTTTCCCTCTGGGATGAAAGAAACAAACACAGCAAGATGAAAGCAGCCTTTTCAGATGCCCTGCAGACAGATGTATCAGAAAGCAGACCTTCGTTACCATGCAATGACAGCCCTGACTCCCCAAACACTCACCGTTGAGGTCAGCTGCCGGAGGCAGCCCAAAGCAGGATGCCTTGCTGAACTTAGAAGCCAACTTAGAAGCACTGGATGCTTGCTGGTTGCTTGCTAATTTATATCATTTAAAACAGCCCAGCCTATTGAAAGTTGAAACTGTCTGCACAAAAACCATCCACTGCTCCTCTTTTTGAATCCCCAGTGACAGAGCTATCAGCAGATGCTGCCGAAGGGTCTGGGCAGAGTCATCTCGCTAATCTGCTTTTTAGTTCAGGTGTTCATAATGGAGTCTAATATTTCATCACATAGCTCAGGTTTCTAAGCCTTTTCTCTTGACTCGCTCAACTCCTGGCTCTAGTCTCCTTTGCTTTAGTCCTTTCTGTGTTTCCTCCTTTAAGTCAGTGGTCTCTGAACAGTTTCCCCTGGAAGAATGTCTAAAAGGGCAACTCCCAAATTCCAATTTTAGGAGCAATGTGAGCTGGTGGCATAAGACTCACCTGAGGAGCCTGTTAAGTCAAGATTCCTGGGTCCTGCACCTGAAAGTTCTGACTTGATAGGTCTGAGATAACGTACTTGCACGTGTATTTTTAACAGGGGTTTCTAATGTGTGTCCCATTCTGGAAACCACTTTTCCAAAGGACAGCAAAAGCTCTCCCAGACAAAAAGTTACCCAGAACTGGAACTTCTGAAATTCCCATGGTCCATTGTTAATTTCATCAGCCAATGGCCATTGTCAAAATGTAAAAAATGAGCTAATTTACAGATTGTATACTCTGCTTTAGGTTGTGAATTCCTTAAGGGAGGAGCCTTGCCTTTTCATTTTTTCATCTCTGGCAGCCAGTAAAGTATAGTTGGAAGATCACTGGTCTCTGGATTCAGAGAGATTTAGATTAGAACCCTTACTCCATTACTCTGTGTGACTAACATCAAACAAATTACTTAACTTGCCATGTGCTTCAGCTTTCTAAATTGTAAAATGGGAGTAACATGATAAAATGTAATAAAAGTGAAATATAAGACTTGGGAAAAAGGAGTTGATCTTGGAATTCAAAGACATATTGGGATGGCTAGAAAAAGGAAGTATTTTGATACACAGTTCTCATACTGGATGGAAGATACATTGGCAAAATAGCAAGGACCCCATCTTCATGACTAATTTCCAGAACCAGATCCAAACATAGGAGATAAAGTGGAGGAGAGGTGCAGCAGAAATAGAAACTGGGTTTTTTTTTTTTTTTTTGCCTTTTAAAATAACCTGTATTTTTAAAAAGCTAATATGTGCATTACAGGAAACTGAAAAACACAAGAAGCAAAGAACAAAGTGATTCATAATCACAAGCAGTTTATAGTTTGACATTTTCTTCTAGATCCTGTACGTGTGTAGGCACAACATCCAATTTTATGGGACTGAGATAGTACAGTATGTATTATGCTTATTCACACATCAGAAATATTTACCAATTCAAAATCCCAAAGCTATATGAGTATTTTTTACTAAGGCTCTAAGAGAAACACAGAAAAGGCTAGGCAAGTCATGATGACTCGGGTAACAAAGTGATAGACAGACTAAACTAGCACACACACAGGCCTTCTCCACGCTGCTCCCAGAACAGATGACATCATGGGCCAAGACCTCAAGGAATATAGCCAATGAGAATCTAGGACACTGACAAAGCACTGGACATAAGGTGTTCACCATGTATAAGGGAAGTATTCGTGGTTGTCAGTAGTATGTATGAGCCACACACACACACCAAAGGGGAGAAGACATCACTCAGCTTTGGTCATATCACTGAAGAAGGCCTGGAGCAAGCAGAGCTAGAGAGAGAAAGAATATAATGAATGATTAGTGTCACAGGGAAGCAGATAGAACTTCCGGATTAACACATGAGACATCCCCTAAGGACACCCCAGAAATAACTATCAGGGTTGTTTTCAGGAGAAAAGATTTTCCACATTCTCCAGAAGGATCAGGAATTGTAAAACAGAGGTGAAGATATAAAGTAGTTGGCATATTTTAGTGCTTAATGACTGTTCCTTGATTTTCCTTGCAAATAACTGAAGAAAAATTTAGAGTGCCTGGACACCCTAACATTGACAAATTATTTTAAATAAAATTCTGTTTGATTTGGTGCATTTGAATCATTTCATTTGGAAAAATTATAGAAAAACTTAAAATATGCATTTTTGCTTAACTAAAATAAAGTATATGCACATGCAAACTGAAGAAAAACACATATGGCCATCCAGATGACATAAGTAAACATATTGTGAAATATAGTTCCTGATAGTAACCAAGATGCTTGTGAATTTGCCAACATGCAGATCCGTAATGGCAATCACATAGCTATTATGCTATCAGTTCCATTTTCATTCAACAATAATTAATTAAGTTCCTGTTATATCCAAGGATGTTTGAATTAATCAGGACCCTGTTCCTGCTCAAGAAATTCACAGTCTAGTTCGGGTGTTGGCAAACTACAATGCAGACCAAATCCAGTCTCTATCTGTTTTAATAGACAAAGTTTGTTTATGTATTATTTACAGCTCCTTTCATTTGCAATGGCAGTTGATGATCACAATAGAGACCACATACTTTGGAGCACTTCATATTTTCAGATTAGGGATCAATCTGCATCAATAGTTTTAGTTTCTTTGAAAATCCCTGACTAATACAGCCTATAATCCTAAAATATTTACTATTTAGCCCTTTACAGGAAAAGTTTGCTGACCCCCTGGTGTAGCTAAAAAGATAGAAGAAGTAAACCGGCAATTTTAATGGAGTGTGGTAGGTACACTTCCAAAAATAAAATCCCAGGAGCACTCACAAGGGGCGCCTAACACATAGCAGGAAAGATTCCTGGAGGTGATACCTATGAATGGAGCTTGACACCTGGGTAGGGATTCACTAAACAAAGAAGTATAGAAGCGCCTTCTAGAAAGAAAGACAAATTTATATATAGATATATCGCCAGCAGCACATGGTGCATCTTCCTCAGAAACTGTTCATCCTCCTCATATGCCTCAACCGGCCCTTTCGGCACCCTGATCAGGTGCAAGGTACATATGAGCTGCCTCCAGGAGCAGCGGCCACTCCATCTAGGGTATCATAACGAGCCGCTAAGTGAAGGTTGAACCCCAGAGGGCAGATGCAGACCTTGGTGGCCTGGAGGTGCAGGGGGAAGCCGCAGGGCCCCACCTTCGCACATGCAAGCTCAGCAGATTGTCTTCAACCTCTTTCGCAAGGGCATTGATCCCATGAGGTAATAAATGTGCACTTTGACAAGGGAATCTATGGGTTTCTTTTTCTGAACAATACTTCAAGGCTAGTGTCAATCTCCTGATTTCATTGATATTTAAGGGTAAGACTAATAATTATCAAGTTGGCTGCATGATATTAAGGATGGTGCTCAGGTGAGACTATCAATATTTTAAACCTTTGGGAACTAAAACTTCTAAAATTATTGTTTTGAAGTTCAAATTGAGGTAGAAGGCGGGACTCAACTCCAGAGGTGAGGCTCGCACACTAGGCCAAACTGAGGACTAGCTAAATCAGGGGTGAGGCAGAAGCAGTTTTCCCTAAGGCACACCTACCAGTGTGCCACGACAGCTTACCGTGGCCATGGCAACACCTCGTAGTTGCTGCTCCTTTCCATAGCAATGAACTCATGACCCACAAGTTATCATCCTTTTCCTGGCAACTTCTGCATAAACCACCCCTTCATCTACATGTAATTAAAAGTAGGTATAACTATGACTGCAAAGCTGCCCTGGGCGGCAGCTCTCAGCATGCTGCCTGTGGCGTAGCCCTGCTCTGCGGGAGCAGTCCCGGAGCTCTGCCACCACCGGAGCTGCACCACTGCGGAAGCTGTAATACTTCCACTTGAGTCAGGCTATTTTCTTCTACCCTAACACCAGGTTGCCTTGAATTCTTCCTTAGGCGAAGCCAAGAATGCTTGCAGGCTAAGCCCTACTTTGGGGCTCACCTACCCTACATCAAAATGATATGTAAAATATAGATGGTAGGAAGTGTAGTATGAATTCTCGCATAATAAATTTTCATATGAATTGGGTTTCTTTTCAGAAAGACTTTGAAATGTTACTTATAGGAGTGGACAATTATTTAGTATACGAAAGAATGTTTATCCTACATGTTCAGACTATTGCAATGGAGGTGAAATATATTTATTGCCTATGTGAAAGAAATATATTTATAGGGATATATGCACAACTGCATAAAAATTCCTAACTAGGTAATTTAAAATGTACTAAATTTTTTTATTTTTTTTCTCAGCCTCATGAAGAGAAGGGAGTGATAGCAAACGTTTGTTATTTTATGCTGAAATTTATTTTCATGTAAAAAGTTCTCATCACTCTATTCAAGTTGCTGGAAGAACTTTAATATTAAACTACTTCATTAGTCTGCAGTGAAGATTGAGAGAGAACATGCAAAGCACCCTTCTTTTATATAGTAAATGGTAGCCAGTGTTATTTTCTGTTCATTCATTCAACAAATATATAGTGTGCACTGAGGACACAGCACTAGACAGAACAACAATTTCTGTCCTCACGGAGCTTACATTCTAGTAATGAACCACAGACAATAAACAATGATCATAATAAGTTACAGGATACTGTGTAAGGTGATAGTAGAGCAGTGTGAAAGGGAAGATGATACGGGTGGGAGGAAGGGAATACAATATTGAAAAGGAGAGCAAAGTCATCTTTATTAATAATTCAAGATTTGACCTTCTCTGTCCTCCTGCCCCTTTTTCTAGACGTTCCTCTTGTCTCCAGCAGGAAGAGCCGCTCTCTCCACTAGGCATATTCTGAGAACTCAGGTCAGGCTGCAGCTGCGAAAGAAGAGGCTCAACCAGGGAGGAAAACACTGAGTTACCACCAGAAAAGAGGCAACTCCCTAGCAGCAGCCGCCATAGAGGCCTGCCCACCTGTGCGCCTGTCCCCTACCCAGTTCACAATGCAGCCTGCTTCTGCAAAGTGGTGTCATCAACGGGAAGATGTCCACATTAAATTTTGTGTTGAAGACAGTAAAGATGTTAACGTAAATTTTGAAAAATCCAAACTTACATTCAGCTTTTTTGGAGAAAGTGACAATTTTAAAGATTTAAGGAAAATTGACCCTTGTCACTGTGTTGATCCAAATGATTCCTGGCATCAAAGAACAAATATAAACTTTGCTCTTTATATTGTTTACAAAAAGGCGAATCTGGCCAATCACGAGCCAAAGTTAACAAAAGAAAGAGCAAAACTTGATTGGCTAAGTGTGGACTTCAATAAGTGGAAAAGCTGGGAAGATGACTTGGATGAAGACATGTCTAATTTTGATCATTTCTCTGAGATCATGAACTACATGGGTGGTGAGGATTTACCAGAAAGAAGTCAATGGAGTAGATGCCGATTCACAAGATAGTAATGAAAAAAATGCCAGATCTGGAGTAAGGAATATTGTCATCAACTGGATTTTGAAAAAGAAAAGCAACTTCTCTGCAAGATTTCATAATTGAGAGAATTCCTGAGTTGACAATTCTGAAGGCAGTTGCTGTGTTTGCCTGCTTTAACCCATTTGTCAACTCGTTTGTGTTTTTAAAGGCTTCACTGAGGGTTGATATGTACCAGTGTGTGGGCAAGTTGAAGTCAGCTAAGGCAGAAACCTTATGCACGAACATTCCCAGACGTCCTGAAGCTGTTGAGGTCCTAGGTAATTGATGCAGCAGTTGTGATAAATGAAATATATCATCTAAGTCTTCTTTTCTTCATAACTTAAATACCGATGTGATAGGAAGCTCTCAGGTTAGGCAAAGATAACTAAATTCAGGGTATCAAATATGGACTCAAAAGCAGATGAAACAAATTGGCTGACACCTTAAACTGGTAACCTGCTGTTCTTGTGGTATACACTTCAGGACTATTCCACTAACGTTTAGATTTCAAAAACTTCACTTCACACTATTGTATGTAAGTGATCACTTGTCAGTGTGCCAGATGTATTGTAGCTAAAATGAGTAAACGCCATAACATAGATGGTTTCGGAAGCCAGTACGTTTGGTATTGTTTGTCCCATGAGCTTTTAATTCTCTTAGCATGGAGGATGAAGGAAGCTGTACATTGTTTCTTGAGAGCCTGCAGCATTAGACCAGATTTGTATTTGCACTGGAAGTATGGCAAATGACTGAAAAAGCATTAGTATGCTTTGGATTTTTAATGTTCTTTTTTTTTATTCTGCTTGTACCAAGGCTGAAAACCTCAATTTATGTTAATGACAGTAGAGAAATTTTTTATGTCTACATTCTTTCTAATAAACTGCTGGAAGACTTCTTGGCTGTCCTTTTAAGTGTCTGGCTTACTGTAATTTTATGCATTTACCATTTACTATAATGTATTTTTATTTGAGGAAGAATTTAGGATTTTTCCTCTGAAAAAAAGCCTTGCTGCAATGTCACAGGAAACCTTTTAGAAGTGGCTCTGTAATAAAAAAGTTTAGATGCACTTTGCTGCAGTTGGAAAATAAAGCATTGTGATTTTATTGAAATAAAACTAACTGTGTTGTCCTCCTGTAAAAAAGATAATAATAATTCAAGATTTGAACAAAAACAAGATTTGAACAAAAACTTGAAAGAGGTGATGAAATTGTTCATCTCTGCAACAATATTCATGACTTGGACTGGATATGCAAGTTAATATACAATATAAATTGATCTGCTGATTTGAACAACTTGAATTTATACTTATAAATCAAATTTATGTTGGTCAGTGTTCTTCATACAAGACAGTATGAGTATGGCCATAGCAAATCTAGCAAGGTGAACTAACACCTTAATCATAATATATTGGATTCTTTTTATCTTTTGAGTTACAAAATTTCATCAGAAGTTTCAGAAAACAATCTATTGTGAAGAGTCATTTGAAAGAGTTGAAAAAAATCAAAGGTAATTATAAGAATTTTCCTGACCTTTACCTCTAATAGGAATATTGTGGCAGCTTAGTGCTAAATTACCCCACTCCTCCTGAAAACCAATCAGAGTTACCAAAAAAGGCACACTTTCAGTGAAACTAGAAGACAGATAAATCTAACAAATTACAAATATTCCCTCCCAGAAAGAGGAAGCACCTGTGAGGAAATCAATCTCCAGGTAAGACAGAAACAAATTTCAGAAATAAAGAGTGGGGCCCATAAGTGGCAGAAGTCGGTAAGCCATCAGTAACACTTCCTGAGATCCTCCTTCAGGAATCAAAGATTTGTAATCCAGCTGTTGAAAGCACTGCTGGGAAACAGCACCTAGCTGTCAGCCATCTTCAAGGATTACCTTAGTTCAATAAAGCCACCTAAGGTATGCCCCTAACACAATGGCTATTATAAAAAAAAAAAAAAAAAAAAGAAAGGAAGAAAAAAAGATGAGAATGAAGAGAAATTGGAACTCTTGTGTATTGCTGTTGGAAATGTAAAATGGTGGAGCTATTATGAAAAATGGTATGGTGGTCCCTCAAAAATCAAACATAGAATTACCATGTAATCCAAGAATTCTACTTTGGGTATATATCCAAAAGTATTGAAAGCAGGGGTTGAACACATCTCTATATACCAATGTTCATAGCAGTATTATTCAAAATAGTCAAAAAGTAGAAACAACCCAAATGTCCATCAACAGATGAATGACTAAATAAAATGATGGGTAAATACACATGCAATGGAATATCATTCAACTGTAAAAAAGCAAAGAAAATTCTGACACATGCTACGAAATGGATAAACTTTGAAGACATTACATTAAGTAAAATAAGCCAGACACAAAAAGTCAAATAAGGATTCTACTTATATGAGGAATCTAGAATAGTTAAATTCACAAAAGCAGAAAATAAAAAGGTGTTTTCTAGGAACTAGGGGAAGGAGAAAACATTATTGTTTAATGGATATAAAGTTTTCATTTGGAAAGATGAAAAAGTTCTGAAGATAGACAATTGTAATGATACTTGATATCAGTGTGAATGTACTTAATGCCATTATACAGCATATATATTATAGAACTAAATATTTTATGCCTATTTTATGTTGTATCTATTTTTTTTTTTTTTTTTTTTTGAGAAGGAGTTTCACTCTTGTTACCCAGGCTGGAGTGCAATGGCACGATCTCAGCTCACCGCAACCTCCGCCTCCTGGGTTCAGGCAATTCTCCTGCCTCAGCCTCCTGAGTAGCTGGGACTACAGGCACGCATCACCATGCCCAGCTAATGTTTTGTATTTTTAGTAGAGACGGGGTTTCACCATGTTGATCAGGGTGGTCTTGATCTCTTGACCTTATGATCCACCCGCCTCGGCCTCCCAAAGTGCTGGGATTACAGGCTTGAGCCACCGTGCCCGGCTGTTGTATCTATTTTATCACAATAAAAAGTCAGTATTTTTTACCAAGTTTTGTTCATTTTTTAACGAAGCAAAAATTTATAGTTTTTTTTTTTTTTTGCTTTTTAAAAATTTTTAACTTTTATTTTAGGTTCAAGGGTAAGTGTGCTAGTTTGTTATATAGGTAAATTCACGTGACAGGGATTCATTATACAGATTATTTTGTCAACCAGGTACTAAGCCTAGTACCCAATAGCTATTTTTTTCTGTTCCTCTCTTTCCTCTTACCCTCTATCCTCAAATGGGCCCCAGTGTCTGTTGTTCCCTTCTTTGAATCCATGTGTTCTCAACATTTAGCCCCCACATATAAGGGAAAACATGCAATATTTGTTCTTTTATTCCTGTGTTAGTTTCTTCCAACTCCATCCATGTTCCTGCAAAGAATATGATCTTATTCTTCTTTTGCAGCTATGTAGTATTCCATGGTGTATATGTATCGCATTTTCTTTATTCAGTCTACCATTAGTGAGCATTTAGGATGATTCCGTGTCTTTGCTATTGCGACTAGTGCTGCAATGAGCATATGCATGCATGTATCTTTATGACAGAACAATTTCTATTTCTTTGGGAATATACCCAGTATTGGGATTGCCGGGTCAAATTGTAGTTGTGTTTTTAGCTCCTTAAGGAATTGCCATACTGCTTTCCACAATGGTTGAATTTTATACTCCCATCAACAGTGTATAAGCATTCCCTTTTCTCTGCAAACTCACCAGCATCTGTTATTTTTTGACTTTTTAATAGTAATCATTCTGACTGGTGTGAGTTGGAATCTCATTGTGGTTCTGATTTGCATTTTTCTAATGATCAGTGACACTGAACTATTTATATGCTCGTTGGCCATATGTATGTCTTCTTTTGAAAAGTATCAGTTCATGGCCTTTTCTGTTTTAACTCTGGCAACATTAATGTGCCAGATTGAGGGTGTTTTTTTTTTTTAAAGATTATATCATGTAACTTAATTTTAAATATTTTTTTTTATTTTCCTGGTATGTGAAAGGCTAAAAAATATAAATAACTGGTTTGGATTGGAAATATCCATCATAATATAGAAAAAATATACTAGATATCAATAAAAAATCCAGGTTGTCTTTTAAACAGTTACCAGGAATAATTATATATCCATTATAGTACCACTAAACTTTCCACAAAGGAGATAATTTTGATTGTAATTAAACTATTATGTGGAAAAAGGAAATTTTTAAAGATTCTTTTTATGAAAGAAGTACACTGATATAATATCTAACCCAAAAATGTCGTGAAAAAGAAAACAACAGTTTAATCCCATTTATTAACGTTAATTAAGAATATATCATGACCAAATGAGTTTTATTTCACAAACACAAAGATGATTAAATACTAAAAAAAAATTATTACATTTAGATATTCAGAGAAAAACCATAGAATTATTTCTAGTGATGCTAAAAAAGCCCTTGAACAACAATTCAAAAAATTCTTACTTTAAAAAAAATTTCATAGAATATAAATCAAGAGATATACATTAGGCCAAACACCAACATCATGTCATAGAGGCAGAAACATTCCCCCTAAAGTCCAAAAGAGGAAATAAAAAATTATACCCGTTATGACAACTACTTTATAACTTTGGACTGCAGGTGTCAGCCATCACAATTACGTGATTATTACTCATACAGTCAAAGGAGATGTTCCTTCTGACTGGGTCTATGAAATATGACCACTTCTATAACTGAGAGAGGAGAGGGGCTATTAGTCTCACTCAACCAAATGGAATAATTTTACTCGAAACAGAGGGAGTATCAGAAAGCACATAGACGGGAGAGTTTAGGCCCATACAACCAAAGTGTCCTTTTGTTACTTCCACTACTCTAATTCCTCACTGGCTCCCTACCTACCTAGAAAATGATTCAAAACATATTTCTAGTCATTCATCTTCACCTTCTACTTTCATACATTGCAATTTAGTAGCTCAGAAATATTTGGGCTGTGACTTGCCCCTTAGAGAAAACCCCTCAAAGCTGACCTTAGATAGGTTATTTCGATTCCACTATGCCCAGGACCATAAAATTATGTCCTGAAAGCCAAAGAACCTACAGCCTAATTTTTGTACTGCTTGTGGGTTAAGAATGGTTTTTATATTTGTTAATAATTGGAAAAAAAAATTACTATTTGTGATGTAAAGACTATATGCACAGTTTAGTGTTCATACACAACGTTTAATTGAAACACAGACACAGCCGTTCATTACACGCTACCCACAGGTGTTGCAGTGGTGCCATGGCAGAGCTGAGTCGTGGTGACAGAGATGCTATGGCCTGAAAAACTGAAAATATTTACTATCTAGTACTTTCCAGAAAGATTTTGCCAGCTCCTAATCTAGAGACAGACAATCCCCTCATCATGGCTGTGTCATCAAGTTGCAGTTCTGTGAATTTCATATGACTCCTTTCTCATTGCTGAAAATGCCAAAATGCTGGACGTGTTTAAGTGCAAAAATAAGTTTACTTAATTTCGTTAGCTTTTGCTGAATTATTGATTGTAGACTCATTCTATGATCTTATATCCATATCAACTTCCATATTGCCTTAAACTAATAGAGTCTTTTCCCAGATCTAGTTTTCCAATAACAATTGCATTACCATTTTCAAATATGAGAGCACTAAGCATATTTAATTTGAGTTTTAGGACATCAACAAATGTTAACCTGTGATTGTTTTCACATCTGTTTTGTAAGCCAGGGCATTCTGTGGTTTTTCAGTGGTAGCTTTTTTCCTTTATGTATTGCTATGATTGTAAACTGGAATGTTTTAGGTCAGGTAGGACTCTAAGTTTATTTCTACAAATATGGGATTCTTAGTGTATGATATTGGGTTAAATGGAAACCATTTTTCCCTTTTAAAGTTAAGGTGGCCATTCTCAGTCCTCTTTCCCTTCTCTAGCTGTGACTTCCTTCTTACAATAAGTGATCAAAGACATTCCTCTGTGAAGGACAGCAGTGTAGGAGCTGGTGAGGGAGACTGTCCAGAACTTCCCACTCATGCAGTCTAAGTCTCTAGTGCAGAAGCTGCAGCGCTCCTCCCAGACCTCGTAGCTCAAGGACTTTCCCTTGCTGCAATATTCCAAGGATACTGGTCTTATATCTTGGGGTTGGTGCCAAAAGACTCCCATGGATGATGGAGGTCTGAACCTTCCCCAAGTGGGGAATGATGAGCCTTTTGGGGGGACCCACAATGGCAAGAAAACCCTTCCCTTGTGTGCACCACATGTCTGCTGAGTACAAACTCTATGAAGCCAATGTCAAGGAGTCAGAAATACCACCAGAGGAGGGGTACTGTGACTTTACTTGTAGACCAAATGAGAACTGTTACTGCTGTCAACTTCTGTGACAACAAAATGAACCAAGAAAGAAAGGCACCCTTTGTGGGGTCAGCACTGCAGTAAGCAGAACATCTTTAAGGCTCCTTAGAACATCCTGGTTGCTGGCAGCCATTTCTTTAAGAGCTTATATAGCATTAAAAAAGCAAAGAAAGCCCTAACCAACATAATACTACCCACTTAGATATTGCTGCAGTTAACATTTTCAGTCTTGCATTCTGATAACCTGGTGCTCACAAGCCAAAATAATGACAGTGGCCTATCTTCAAACAAGTAAAATTTCAAACTTGCTAAAATTTTATTAAAGATGCCTAAATTTATTAAAGATTAAATATAAGCATTAAATCAGAAGAAGTTCCAGGGTCTGCAGTTATGGACTATAATAACAGAAAACCCGGCCAGGCATGGGTGGCTTATGCCTGTAATACCAGCACTTTGGGAGGCCAATGCGCATGGATCACTTGAGGCCAGGAGTTCAAGATCTGTCTGCTGTACATAGCAAAACCGGTTGAAATTGCCAGCCTGGCCAACACGGTGAAACTCCATCTCCACTAAAAATATAAAAATTAGCTGAGTGTGGTGGCTCATGCCTGTAATCCCAGCTACTCGGGAGGCATGAGAATCACTTGAACCTGGGAAACAGAAGTTGCAGTGAGCCAAGATTGTGCCACTACCCTCTAGCCTGGGTGACAGAGTGACACTGTCAAAAACAAAAACAACAAACAAACAAACAGTTAATAGAGATGGTCTGTCTTTATCATGGGATCAAAAATTGCCAATTTTGGGGCAACATTAAATCTTACCAATTTGGCAAGTAATATAAAACTTGAAAATGATGGTTGTCATGTCAACTAGGGCCAGACAGAAAACTAAGTGAATGACAATAGTTGGGTCCAGGATGCATCTCCTAAAATGGCTGAAAATGAATCCAAAAGTCAAATAAGTGTTTGCTGGGAATAATATGGGATCCCAGGGAATTCAATATACCAGGAAACACGGAGGAAAAACCAAACTACAAAGAGATTTATTTATAACACATCATCTAATAATGAAACACATTTGGAAGATTAATCAATGATGTAGCCACCTATTGCCTTTTCAGAGGAAAACAGGCTACTCAGATTTGGGTAGAAACCTTGGAAGAACCAGATGCGGATGTTGCTCTACTCTCTGAGCCAGATGATGATAAGACTGTATTGGCTGAAGCTGGGTCTAATCAAGATGGAGGTGATGCTAGAATGTCACATGATTTCATAATAAATATGGCTTGACACCTGACACTTCAAGTGACTTCAAGTATTAATTGGTATCAGATGCTTCAAATGATTTCAAGTATCAGTTGATACCAAGTCCTTCAAATGATGTCAGATATGGATTATTGCCAGAATCTTGGCCAAAACAAGAAACTTGGGGAAATGGTGAATCATTTGTGTTAGGCTGTTCTTGTGTTGCTATGAAGAAATGCCTGAGACTGGATAATTTATAAAGAAAAGAAGTTTAATTGGCTCATGGTTCTGCAGGCTTTACAGAAGCATGATGCTTGCATCTGCTTGGCTTCTGGGGAGGCCTTAGGAAGTTTACAATCATGGTAGAAGGTGAACGGGGAGGAGGAGGTATCTCACATGGCAAGAGAGGAAGCAAGAAAGAGTGTGAGGGTGAAGAGGAGGTGCCACACACTTTTGAACAGTCAGATCTCTTGAGAACTCATTCACTATCATACTCTCATGAGGATAGTACCAAGCCATGAGGGATCTGCCCCCATGACCCAAACACCTCCCACCAAGCTCCAGCTCCAACACTGGGGGTTATATTTCAGCATGAAATTTGGGCACAACAAATATACAAACTATATCACCATCTCTAATCATGCATAAGTCAAAATGCCATCATTGTAGCTCTGCAGCCAAATGTAGGCAAACACTAAAAAGGCACTTGCTTATTCATACAGGACTGAGATTATTTAGCTGTGCTATTTTTACACTTGAAGAGAACATGTAAAAAGACATTTCTTGGTGCATAAGAAGGATAAAAATGCAAATGTATGGTGTGTAAGAAGATCATGTTGGCAGCCAGTGTTGAAATAAGACGTGGATCTTGACCCTATGGTGTTTGTGTAAGCTGTACAGATAAATCACAACCAGGAGGGCAAGAAAGTGTAGATGAGAGACAGGATACAGAATTCCCTCAGGATAAAGACTATAAGGAGAATGAAGTAGGAGAAGCTGATGAAAAGCAAGTTGATGATGGAGATCAGTATGATCCATCTCAATGGGATGAATTCGCAGATGTTTGTAGGTCTCTAGATATTTAACTGACCCACTATATTCCTCAAGGATACTGCATTTGGACATAACACAAATTGACAGTATGGATTGTTGAACTTAAAGGCTTACAAAATGTTGTACATGCTAGATGGTAGTTATGTTGTTATGAGAACCATATGACCAAAGCCTTACAGCAAAAAAAAAAAAATTTAATATTTGCACAAGACTGTATAGCAAACAACCATGTGGTTGAACTACATGGAGTCCTCATATATTCAATTGGATATCAAACTAAAATGTTTTTTATTTATAGGATGTACAGTAACTATTTGGGTCTTATGAAAATATAGTACCTGCCCATATAGAGCTCACATTTGTGTGTTACTCTAACATGACTGATGGAAGTACAGTGTCAGTTGGCCCAATCACTAAGTTCATCAAACTACTCAGGCTAGTATGTACTAATAGAGTCGTGTTTCTATTTTCACTTTTATTAATTTTATTTTTAGTACATATTTTCAGTAAGGGGCATTTTCAAACTCATTGGTTCCATTTTCTTGTATTTTCCATTAGAATTTGCTTCACAACTTAAACCAAGTCTCTTCTAGTCTTAGTTATTGTGTCTCAGTTATGTGCTAATGGGCATGTTTTTCAGAACTGAAGAGGTAATTTACTGGAATGAATTAACTGACCTGCTCCATTCCTTCTTTCCTTTTTGACCTGAATTTTACTACTCCTCAAATGAAAAATGATGTTGCAAATTTACTGTAGTGAAGTTGAAAAATATCACTAAAATAATTAATTGTAACTTTCTCCTGCTGCACTAATCTGATAAATTGTTACTATATGGTGTTTTCTGACATGGTATTTGGTTTTGGGTATCTGTTACTTTGGTGCTATTCTTGTTTGCCTTTTCTTATTTTTGCCAGTGTACTATACCTCAGTCCCATTTAGAAAACCTGATGGTAAGAAAAGTCATGTAAATAATAAGTAAAATTATTTGTTTTATGATTTATCCACCATGTCCAATTTGGTCAGCTTGTTATGCAGTATAAGTGAAATCTCAGGTTTTTACCCTGTGCTCTTTTTAATCATCAAAATTAATTTTAAAAAAATGTGTGTGTTGGGGGGAGGACATTCCTCCATGAAAATTGAGAGAAGGTTCTGGTAAAGAGATTTGCTTCTTTATTTTCTAGGAATATCTAGTCTTCTTAGAGTTGACTGGTCACATCTGGAATGAGGTGCTTCCTGAGAAATTTCTGGATCTCCTTCCAAGAATGTTCCTGTGCAGCCGCGTGTGGGATCACCTCTCCTCCCCAGTATATCTTCAAATCGTGCATGATTGAGGCACAGCACAGAGGGGAATAGGGAGGCTCTATCAGGTGGCCTGCCCCAGGGTAAGATAGCAGGGTCCAGTTGTTCTTCCCATGTCTCTTCAGCTGTCCTATGGCTTGTTCAGCATGTGCTTTGCTGTTGAGATTCTTATCATCTTCTCCCACAATGAAGAGGAGATGCCCCTGGGCCTCTTCAATGGGAAAAAAATACTGACTGGCCCCAACTTGAGTTTCCTTAAAAATCTGATGGAACTCTACTAACCCCAAGGCATTGGTGGATATTAATTGTGGAGAATAGGGAAGGGGCGGATAGATCTGACCACGATATACCTGTGGAACGCCAAAATTAAAGCTGGTCCCATTAATAAGTACCGCGGCTGTGACTTGTTTTAGATGAATAGCCATAGACAGCCCAATCACTGCTCCTTTACATACAGAGACTACCCCTATGCCTGAGCCGAAGACCTGAAAATAAATAATAGAAATGAGAAATTATTCTATCTTTCTTCTAGGAACACTCCACAATCTCAAAAAAACCAAAGAACTTCAAAAGCAAGTATTAATCCCACCCACAACCCTAGCTATAGAATTCTGGAATATATATTGTGTGTTCAAAAGAAATACTCCAAAAACATTTCAAGCTTTACCGACTGTATATTATGGATTCGGTATTGTGTTCAGTTCTGAGTTTTAAACGCCCTAAAAAAATGTAAACGTAGTGGGGAGAATGAGAAATGGCGCATGACTATTGTGAATAATGTGGTCAGGGTACAGCGACTGCTAAACTTTCTTGCACCAATTCTGAGCTCCTTTTAGAGGAAAGGGCATCTTGCAGGAAGAGACCGAGAAAGAAAGTGAGATCAGTAGGGTAGAGCATGGAAATTTCAACAGAGGATTCTAGATTTGCTTTGGGCTTCCCAAAAGTTTTCTTATTTTGGAGAAAAATGTCATAAAGGAGGCTTGGCTCAGCTTCGTCCCTCATTGTCAGTCATCAAATAAGCATCCTTAGATCCTCCACCCTACAGCAAGCACTGATAATCACAGAGAAGAAAGGAACAATCTCTTGTCATTAAGGAACTCACTGCCAGATGGAGAGAAAGGAGGAAAAAAAACACAACAGTGATTAAAGTATCATAAATTCTGTGATTTAAGAATGCGTATAGGCCAGACTGCCAACCCAGATTAGCAGGGAATAATGGCAGGATCAAAGAAAGACTCTCAGAGGAAACGGGCTGCAAAATGAGTCTTCATATCAAAAATGAAAGCCAAGCCTGGGCAACATAGTGAGACCGCATTTCTACAAAACTAAAAAAATTAGCTGCATATGGCAGTGTGTGCCTGTAGGCCCAGCTACTCAAGAGGTTGAGGTGGGAGGATCACTTGAGCCCTGGAGTTCAAGGCTTCAGTGAGCCATGATTGTGCTGCTGCACCCCAGCCTGGGCAACAGAATGAGACCTTGTCTCAAAAAATAAAAAGAAAAAGAAAGCCAACAAGAAGGAATGGTATTCTATGCTGAGTATAGAAGACACTGTTAGTTGCCTACACAAGAGCCATTCTCTACAATTTCAAGGCTAATATGGCCTTGATTTTGTGCAGTGTAGCAATATATCCAGCTCCAAGGGATAAATTCTGATGGATTCTAATCTATTTCCCTTTCTCAGCCCCTCTTCTAAGGCCAACATAGTCTACCTAAAGACTTTGTTTTTGCCCTGTGCAAAATGACACAGAATCATGAAGAGAGAGCCTATGTTTATGGTCATTCTTTTGAGACTAAGATGCTGGCCTGTTGACTGAATTCCTGAAACTGCCAAAGTCATTTTGTGACCTTCAGGGTAAGGCTAGAAAATTGCAGAAATGTCAATCTAATCTCCTTGATCAAAATCTACACTGAGTTTCTAAATCAAAGTTTGAACCACCTATCACCAAACCTGTTATGTAAGAGAATAAGAGGCCTTATGTCAATATTGTTTAAGCCACCATCAGCCACTTTTCTGGGAAATGTAGCCAAAACATTCCTAATGCATTCACCATGGGTGAAACACATGCAAAAACTGAGAGGCAATGAAGAGCAAGGCATTTAGAGGAACCACGAGTAGTTCTTCATTACTTGATTTTAGAGTATAAGGTGGGAAATAACATAAGAAGTCTGGAACAGAAAACACCAACTTTATGGTGCATAGCTTTGAAAGATGTATTAAGCATCTTCAGTTCTTTTCCTAACTAAGGAGGAGAATTAGGACAAATTTTAAGATGGGCGTAAGATAAGACTGAATAAGTATGCAGAAGTCAGATCATAGGAAGTTTTGTCTAACATGCTAGGAAGCCTGGCCTGTGTCCTGTAATAAATAGGGAGACTCTTAAGCCAAGTGAGTAAAATAGCTGTGCTCTGGGAAGGCCCGTCTTACAACTCTGGCTTGCACAAATGGAGGCAGAAAAGCCATAGCTTATTTCACTGGCATAAGCAGTAAATTATGATGTCCTGAACTAAGCTAACACCAGTAAACCTGAAAAGAAACCCACGTGCTCATGAGTTATTTTTGAGTATTGAGTGTATTGCTCCCGTTTACCAATTTGGTTGGAAATTCAAAGGAGAAGGAGTTAAAGAAAATTGTTTCTTATGCCACAAAATGAAGCTCTGATTCTCCTCGAGCACTGGCTCCTGGCGAGGACAGAGTCTCAGAGAGAAGCATCACTTTTCTAAAACCTTTGTTGACTTCCTATATTTATTTTAATTGATCTCCTATATTTTAAAGGCATTTTATAAACCAATGTTTGGGATATTTTCTCTACTACTTAGAAACACGTGAATAAATGTACAATTCATGCCAAACCAATGGAAAGGTTAGATATTCTTAAGGTAAGAGAGAAAAAAACTAAACAAATGGAATGAGTTATATGTACTCTCTATTTCCTACCCTGTATATTTAAGAGGGGTGGCTTAAATCAATTAAAAGATCCTTTCATGTTCTGAAATTCTGTATTTTTTAATTTTTATTTTTATTTTTATTTTTTGAGACTGAGTCTCTCTCTGTTGCCCAGGTTGGAGTGCAATGGTGCAATCTCAACTCACTGCAACCTCTGCCTCCCAGGTTCAAGCAAGTCTCCTGCCTCAGCCTCTCCAGCTGGGACTACAGGCATCTGCTACTACACCCAGCTATTCTTTTAGTATTTATAGAGACAGAGTTTGACTATGTTGCCCAGGCTGGTCTTGAACTGTTGGCCTCTATTGATCCTCTCATCTTGGCCTCCCAGAGTGCTAGAATTACAGGCTTGAGACATCACACACAGCCAGTATCTTTTAAAAAAAATAACCATAATATCCTATGACTTCTCTTAACTTCCAAGTATGATTCTCTCTCAGTGAAACTGAAATTCTATTCATGCCCATGTTATTTATAATTCACATGATTTATTTCTTATCCAGTGTCTTTTGCTCAGAAAGACAAAATGCATAGGAAGTTAGCCTGTGCCCATTGTAGTATCAAAAGGCACTGGCTTCTGACCAAGTGCCAGATCATGCCACTGCACTCCAGCCTGCGTGACAGAGCAAGACCTTGTCTCTTAAAATAAAAAAATTAAAAATTAATTTTTTAAAAACTCAGGGATTCAAACCTACTAAAAAGTAAAAATTACCTTAGGATGTCTGAGGAGAAAGTTGGCAGCCTCCTCAAAATATTCTAAATCTGTTACTTCTGGATCGGAGGGCAGGTCTTCATAGTCATGGTAAGCCAAGGCCAAGGAGGCAAAGCCACGGCTGGCTAGCAGACTGGCCCGAAATTCAACCAGCCCACCCAAACCACCAAACAAATCAATTACCCCTGGGAATTGACCCTCTCCTGAAAAATAACAAAACAAAACAGAATGGTACATGAAGAGAAGGTGTGAAAAAGGTAATAAAAGCATGAGAACACAAAGCAGAAATGCAAAATTACGTTTCAAATGTAATTTTGAAATTAACATTTAAATTTTCAAGTACAGTTCCAACACTTTTAGCCTTCTACCTGAGGCAGAATTAAGGCCCAATGAATACATAATGGAACACAACACCTAAATGTTTGGGAACTACGTTCACTGACATATTTACTATCTGCAGCCGAGGAGATGAGAATTCACATTAGTTTCTATACTCTTGTTGTAAAGGAAGGCATAGAAATTAGGCCAGGCTTCTTTTTTTGTTGTTTGTTGTTTTTGAGACGGCGTCTCACTCCGTCGCCCAGGCTGGAGTATGTGGGCGCAGTCTCGGCTCACTGCAACCTCTGCCCCCGTGTTCAAGCAATTCTCCTGGCTCGGCCTTCTGAGAATCTGGGACTACAGGTGTGCACCACCATGCCCAACCAATTTTTTTTTTTTTTGTAGTTTTGGTAGAGACAGGGTCTTGCCATGTTGGTCAGGCTCATCTTGAACTCCTGACCTCGTGATCTGCCCCCCTCGGCCTCCCAAAGTGCTGGAATTATAGGCATGGGCCACCACGCCCAGCCAAGGCCAGGGCTTCTTAACCTATAAAGAAGTTTACAAATAGGCTTTAGGAAATCCATGAAGATTCTGAAATTACAATCTATGCTAAATATGGTATATATATATATATATATACACACACACATACAGTATATATATGTATTTATAGGTGAATTTTACTTATGAGAGGTTCCACAGGTTTAACTTGGTTCTCAAAGAAATATACAGTTCAAAAAAAATTTTGAAATGGTTGTATTCACTAAAATCCTGACTTAACACTGCTCTGTTATACTCATTTGACTGTACAGTGAGAAATCTTACACCTAAGCATGTGTAATGATGAGCCCTTTTATTAGATAACACCATGCTCGTTTTCTGCAGGCTGACACATGGTAAAAAGTAGGGACGGCCAGAGTATCACTCTACACTCACTCCATATAGGCCACTTTTTTCCAAAACCAAGCAGAACCCACACACTGAAAGAAATTTACAATGCACTTATTAGGGATATTCTATTCTTTTATAAGTGGTTTTAACTAAGCCAGACCGATCCTATCCAAGTTTGAAAGGAGTGGCTTGATTTAAAGGGGTACTGGGAATTTTTTAAAATTACTATAACTAACTACATTGAATAAAGAAGAAATAAAGTGATGTTGAATATATCTTAGTTATAAATTATCATTTGCATAAATGAATAAGGACATTTTGACCTTCTGATTCACAAGAATGGGGAACACTTAAAAGTACTGAGTCTTTTATCTTGGAAGAATGTTGCCATCAAGAAATATTTGTGATCTGACTCAACCTCCTTATGGCCTCACACAACTCAACTCTCTTTTGTTTCCCCTATAGAAAACACACTTGAAGCAAGAGACCCAGCACATGCATCGTTCAAGAGTGTTCACAAACAGCACACTCTACGCCAGCACATCATTCGAAGATGGAAGGCCTGCACCAATAAACAGATTTTTAACTGGAATGGGATAATAGAGGCACAGCAATTTGTGCTATTTAATTCTTGGTTCCTACACATAATAAAGTGGTTTACATGCTATTTACTGGGTATTTTAAAAATTCAAATTTATCTGAACAAATGCATGGGTTGTGGTGAATTTGGAAAGGAAAGCTTTTATTGCTTCTTTTCTTCTGAGAAAGGTACCAAGAGATGTTTAAACAAGTTACTTATTGGTATTTGGAGATTTCTGTGGGAAACTATGAGTGTTCCAATAAGTTTTGTAACCATTAGGAAGCATGTTATATTATCTGATTCATGGAATAGTCTATAAATATGTAATATTTATGAAACTAGAGTGTACAAAGTTTCTTTGCATTCTCTATATTTGCTGCAGTCTTTCAGTCCATCTAATCTCAAGCTTGTTGTGGAAACAAGGTAATAACCCCGTGCCTAAACTGAAACTCAGCCTGACAGAGCCTGCACAAGGATCTGGGATATGGTTTCCATCGCATCGGGATGAGGGGTCTTCATATAGCCAGACTTCAATGCAGAAAAATTTAGCATAAATCCAAAGCTATGTAAATCCCATAATGTAGGAACTCTGTAAACTATATGTAGTCACATTCTTAGACAAGGTTCAGAATTGCTGAGATGAAACTTGAGTTGGAGTGGAATATTACCACATTCTTGTTCTGACCCAAGATTAACATTGATTGTAAGGCAGGAAGCAAGTGTATTATCCATATTCAAGCTAAATTTCTAGAGGGATAATGTATTTAAAATGGAAAAACAAGAATAACAATAAACAGAGAAATTCTACTCACCTGAAGGGAGAAAGAGAGTTCCTCGAAGGCGGCCTTCTCGAACCTGAATTCGTGTGACACCAGGTGCCACATACCACCTCTTCAGAGTCAGGCTGGCCTTTGGAGCACTGGTAGCTTTACTGCTCGGTAGTGCCTCTAAGTCATAAAGTTTTAATTGGACCTGAAAGGGGCTATTCATCACATCTCTTTTCAACAGTCTTTTTAATGGCTTTTCGGGTTTTAGGGACCAGAAGAGACCCATGGGGTGGACTCCCACATAATCCCCTCCAAGTGAAGAAGCATGCTCCAGGTCCACCTCACCAAATTCATTGGCCCTATAGTGGGCTTGAGAATAAAACATATTTCTCTTTTCGTCTTCCAGTGATGCCTTAAAACTCACCACCTGAAAGGGAGTCAGGCCTGTAGCTCGGATACGCACTGGCTCATCAACAAGTGCACTCACAGGGGTAGCTGTCAACTGAATCATTCTTGTAGTGTGGCACCTGGGATGATGAAGATGAATATCTTCAGCAAAACCTCAAAAAAGAAAGAAAGAAGGAGCAATAAAATAAAGTAGAGATAAGGATTGATGAAAGGTGAATTGAATCAGCATTCAGACCTCTTAAGAGTCAATTCTAACCCTCTAGTTATGTAGAAACTTCCCGATATACTCTTCTAGAGCAAGACACCTGAGAGCTTTTAACGAATTCCTAGAAGACAGTAAACAAGCCAACAAATTTTATAACAATAATAAACCAGTGTTGAAGCAGCCAAAATATGCATAAATAGTGTCAATACATCTAGAAAGATAACACAATCTGTTACACAGAACCTTTAAAAAATCAGGTACAATGGAGGATAAAAGTGAGATGTGGGGCTGAAAACAGGGTGATTTACTGAACGTCTATAGATATGAGACATTTGACTTCACACGAATTCCTTCTTCAAGTCCTGGAAACAAAACATCTTGCAACCAAGAGTTTACCTGCAACAGAACATAAAAAAAGAGACGGATCATAGAATAAGAATATTATGCAGCCATGAAGAAATGAAATCATATCCTTTGCAGCAACATGGATGCAGCTAAAGCCCATTTTCCTAAGTGAACTAGTACAGAAACAGAAAACCAAATACCACGTGTTCTCACTTATAAGTGGGAGCTAAAGGTATTCAGGATACCTTTTTATTCAGATAAAATATTTATACCTATTTATGAGGTACATGAGATATTTTGTTACATGCATAGAATGTGTAATGATCAAGTGAAGGTATTTAGGGAATCCATTACCTCGAGAATTTATCATTTCTATGTGTTTGGAAAATTTGAAGTTCTTTCTTCCTGTTTTGAAATATGAAATACAATGTGTAAAGTGTAGTTATTCTACTCTGCCTAGCAAACATTAGAACTTACTCCTTCTATCTAACTGTATGTTTGTACCTATTAACCAACCTCTCTTCATCCCCACTCCTCCACACCAACCCACACACCCTCACCATCTTCTGATATATATTTTACTTTATACCTTCATGAGATCAACTTTTTTAGCTCCCATATATTAGTGACAGTGACATTTGTCTTTCTGTGCTTGCCTTATTTCACTTAACATAATGACTTCTGGTTTTATACATGTTGCTGCAAATAACGTGATTTCATTCTCTTTTACGGCCAAGAAATATTCCATTGTATATACATACCGCATTTACTTTATCCATTCATCCACTAATGGACACTTAGGTTGATTCCACATCTTGTCTATTGTGAGAAGTGCTGCAGTAAATATGGGAGTATCTCTTTGATAGAATGATTTCCTTTCCTTTGAATAAGTACCCAGTAGTGGGATTGCTAGATCAAGTGGTAGTTTTGTTTTTAGTTTTCTGAGGAATCTGCTTACTGTCCTTCACAGTGGCTGTACTAAATTATATTCCCACCAACAGTGTTCAAAAAGAAAAAAAATTCCTTTTTCTCTACATCCTCATTAGCATCTGTTATTTTTGTCTTTTTACTAATAGCCATTCCAACTAGGGTAAGATAATAGCTCATTGTGGTTTTCATTTGCGTTTCTCTGATGATTCGTGATGTTGATTATTTTTTACATATTTGTTGGCCTTCTGTATGTCTTCTTTTGAAAAATATCTATTCATATTCTTTGCTTGCTATTTAATGAGGTTATTTGCTTTCTTAATCTTGAGTTGTTTGAGTTCCCTTATATATTCTGGATATTATTCCTTTGTCAGAGGAATAGTTTGCAAATCTTGTCTTTCATTCAACAAGTTGTCTCTTCACTGTTGTCCTTGGTTGTGCAGAATTTTTTAAAATTTTAATATAGTCCAATTTGTCTATTTTTGGTTTTGTTATCTGTTTTTTTTTTTTTTT
>NW_016107366.1:4726732-4730791 GCF_001604975.1 Cebus imitator | reverse complement strand
GGGGTTTCACCATGTTGACCAGGATGGTCTTGATCTCTTAACCTCGTGATCCACCCGCCTCGGCCTCCCAAACTGCTGGGATTACAGGCTTGAGTCACCGCGCCTGGTGAATTTTTCTTAAAATTTGTGTCATTTTCGATTTTATAATCAGTGTTTTGTAGTTTTCCTTGTAGAGGTCTTCGATCTTTTTGGTTGAATTTATTCTTAAGTATTTTATTTTTATCTATTGTAATGGAATTGCTTCCCTGATTTCTTTCTCAGCTAATTAATTATTGGTATATAGAAACACTACTGATTTTGCAGGTTGATTTTATGCCCTTCAACTTTATTAAATTCACAAAATCTAAAAGGTTTTTGGTAGGGTATTTATCTTTTTCTAAATATAAGATCATGTCATTGGCTGAGAGGGACAATTTGATTTTGTCTTTTCCAATTTGGATACCTTTTATTTATTTATTTATTTTGCCTGATTGCTCTGTCTGGGACTTCCAGCAATATGTTCAATAGGAGAGGTGAAAGTGGGCATCCTTGTCTTATTTTGGTTCCTATAGGAAAGGCTTTCAGCTCTTCTGCATTCAGTATGATGTCAGCTATAGGTTTGTCATATATAGCCTTTAGTATGTTGAGATATACTCCTTCTATGCCTAAGTTGTTGAGGGTTTTTATCATGAAGGGATGTTAAATGTTATCAAATGCTTTTTCTGCATCTATTAAAATGGTTATACGGTTTTTTTCTCTTCATTCTGTTGGTGTGATATATCATGTTTATGGATTTGCTTATGTTAAACCATCCTTGCAACTCTGGGATACAAAAACTTGATCATGGTGTATTATCTTTTTGATGTATTGTTGAATTTGTTTTGCTAGTATTTTGTTGAGGATTTTTGCGTCTATGTCCATTAGGAATACATTGACATAAAGTTTTCTTTTTTGGGGGGGAGGTCTGGATTTAGTATCAGAGTAATGCTTGCCTCATAAAATAAATTAGGGAGAATTCCCTGCTATTCCTTTTTTTTGAATAGCTTAAGGAAAATATTCTTTGTAAGTTTGGTATGGTAGAATTTGCAGAGAAGCCTTCTGGTCCTAGTCTTTTTTTAGTTGGCAGACTTTTTATTATTTATTCAATTGTATTACTCATTATTGGTCTGCTCAGGTTTTCTATTTCTTCCTGATTCAACCTTGGTAGGTTGTATTTGTCCAGGAAATTATCCATTTCTACTAGGTTTTCCAGTTTGTTAGTGTATAGTTGTTCATGATAGTTCTTGAAAATCTCTTCTATTTGTGTAACATCAGTTGTAACTTTTTTTTTCATTTCTAATTTTGTTTATTTGGGTCTTTATTTTCTTGGTTAGTCTAGCTAGCAGTTGATCAAATTTGATCTTACCAAGAAACCAACTTTTTGCTTAACTAATCTTTTGTAATTTTTTGTCTATTTCATTTAGTTCTTCTCTAATCTTTATTATTTCTTTGTTTCTGACTTTGAGCTTTATTAGTTCCTTCTTTGCTAGTTCCTTGAGGAGCATCATTAGATTATTTACTTGAAATATTTCCATTTTTTAATGTAGTTTTTCTTTGCTTTAACCTTCCCACTTCACACTGCTTTTGCCCTTTCCCATGGGTTTTAATGTGTTGTGCTTCAATTTTCATTTATTTCTAAAAACATTTTATTATTTCCTTCTTAATTTCTACATTACACCAATGGTCATTCAAGGATATGTTGTTTAATTTTTTTATATTTGTACAGTTTCCAAGTTTTGGTTATTGGTTTTTAGATTTATTCCACTTGGGTCTGAGAAGATACTTGATATGATTTCAATTTTTAAAAATTTGTTGAGACTAGTTTTGTGTCCTAATATATAGTTTATTCTGGAGAATGTCCTGTGTGCTGATGAAAAGAAAATTAACTATGTGGCTACTGGAGAAAATGTTCCCACAAACTTTTGTTAGGTCTATTTTGTCTAAAGTGCAGTTTAAATTCAATATTTTTCTGTTAGCTTTTTATCTAAGTGATCTGTCTAATGTGTGATATTGTGCCAGAATTGCTAGCCTTTGCTTTAGTTATTTAGTAATAACTAAAATAAGCAGCCCAGGATAACTAAGATCTGTGTGTAAACAAATGCTTATCTTGACTTCTGTAAACCACTGAGGTAACAAACAGAATGACAAAAGTCCCCTGGCCCTTGGAATGTCCGGAGACCCCCGCCCTCGCCCTCATCTCTGCCCAGGAAGTGAATCACAGAATCCCCTAGCCCTTGGAATGTCCAAAACCTTTTCATCCCCATCCCCACTCCTCACCCCCACTCCCAAGGTGGTTTTTCGGGTATAAAACGTCTTGGCACCCTCCTTTTGACGCCACAGGTTGGAGAGATGTGAGTCCTCTGTGGTCGCCGGCATAATAAATGACCCTGCAATCTGGCATACTTTTGTCTTGGTGCTAACTTTTACGCTCGGTCCAATACAACAAATGCTAAGAATAAGTTGTTGAAGTCTGCAACTATTATTGTATTGGACTCTATCTCTCATTTTATATCTAATAATATTTGCTTTATATATTTAGGCACTCTGGCATTGGGTACATATATGTTTAGAATAGTTATATCCTCTTGCTAAATTGATCTCTTTATTATTATGTAATTCTTTTCTTTGTCTCCTTTTACCATTTTTGACTTAAATCCTTTTATCTGATAGAAGTGTAGCTGCTTCTGCTCACTTTTGGTTTCTGTTCACATGGACTCTTTTTCCATTTTTTTTACTTGTGGCCTATGTATGTCTTTACAGGGGAGTGAGTTTCTTATAGGCAGCATACAGTTGAGTCATGTTTCTGTTATCCATTCAGCCCATCTAGATCTTTCAGTGGAAAGTTCAATCTGTTTACATTCAAGGTTATTAATTACATTAATACTCCTGTCATTTTATTAACTGATTTCTCGTTGTTTTGTATATCCTTTGTTCCTTTCTTTCTCTATAGTTGTTTATCATTGAAGTTTGGTGGTTTTCTGTAATGGTAACATTTGAGTCCTGCTTTCTCCTTCTTAGTTGCTTGCTTTCTCTACCAGCGAGATTTCTACTTTCATATGTTTTCATGATGGTAGATGTTGTCCTTTCACTTCCAGGTATACAACTCAAACATTTCTTGTAGGGCCAGTCTAGTGGTGATGAATTCTCGCAGGTTTTGCTTGTATTGGAAAGAGTTTATTTTTTCTTCATTTATGAAGGGCTACTTTGCTGGGGGTAGTAATGTTGGCTGGCAGTTGTTTTTCTTTTTGTACTTTAAATATATCATTCCATTACCTCCTGGACTGTAAGATATCTGTAGCGTGCCTGTAATCCCAGCTACTCAGGAGGCTGAGGCAGGAGAATCGCTTGAACCTGGGAGGTGGAGGTGGAGGTTGCAATGAGCTAAGATCATGCTACCAAACTCCAGTCTGGGCAACACAATGAGACTGCATCTCAAACAAACAAACAACAACAACAAACAAACTAACAAAAAAGAAAATCTCCATTTGTAAGGACATCCTTTGCTCTGCATCTAAACCACTAGAAACTTTTAGGCTTGAAGTTTACATAACAAACTTGCTTTTGGTAAGAAATTTTTCCCAGCAATTTTGTCTGAATTAGGCTTTGACCTGTGTTCTTCTTTGTCTCAGCAGATAATGGTGTTTAGCTCTAAGTTCTGTGTCTTTGAGATGTAAATTTTCTACCTCTTTCACCCTAAGAATTATGTCTGTGGAAATGCAAATTGAGAGTTGCCTGGCCATCTATTGTTTATCGAAATGGAACAGGTAATCAAGAGATTAGTCATCTAAAGGTGTAGAGAGAAACTATTTAGAAACTGGCAAATGAAGTCTTTCACAGCTATAAAAGATTTCTCTGTGCCTCTGTACCTCTATATGTTTATATGTGTAATGTGTATGTGATATTTCACCAACAAAATACATTTTGAAAGTTCTAATGGCCGGGCGCGGTGGCTCAAGCCTGTAATCCCAGCACTTTGGGAGGCCGAGGCGGGTGGATCACGAGGTCAAGAGATCGAGACCATCCTGGTCAACATGGTGAAAC
>NW_016107366.1:4725148-4726671 GCF_001604975.1 Cebus imitator | reverse complement strand
AAACTCCGTCTCAAAAAAAAAAAAAAAAAAAAAATTTCTAATTAATTGGCTTATAAAAGTAAGTAAGTACTTAAAGCAAATATTTTATAAAAGCAATAAAAACTCAGATGCCTTTTAGTTCATATAACTTTAGTTATCTTTGGTAAATGATGGTAGTTTTTAAATTGTTGGTAAAATAAAATAGGATTGCCTTTTGTATTATGAGAATTAAATATAATTCTACTGATCAGACAGATTTAGGCTATTTCTAAGAGACATTTTAAGGTTGTCAACTGTCACTTCTGTGATATTTTATAATACTTGTTTAAATTGTCTGTGACCTTATGTCTTAGAGCCTTTAGATTCTAGGATCTACGTAAATGGTCGCAGTAAGGCCTGAGGCCATGTGGAATTCTCTGCCTCCTTGCTATGCGGAAAAGGGTCAGGCATTAGCTTCACAGCAATCTCCTCTGTCTTAAGGTCAACACTTGCTGAGTAAATTCAAGACCCAAATGCGCCTTGCCCTTCATAGCCATCCTTGGGTGCTTGGAACTTAGGATAACTGAGGAAGACATTAGGGAGGTGTAATGATTAATACTGAGTGTCAACTTGATTGGATTGGGGGATACAAAGTGTTAATCCTGGGTGTGTCTGTGTGCATGATGCCAAAAGAGATTAATATTTGAGTCAAAGTGGGCTGGGGAAGGCAGATCCACCCTTAATCTGGTGGGTATAATCTAATCAGCTTCCAGGGAATATAAAGCAGGCAGAAAAACATGAAAATGAGAGATAGGTGTAGCCTCCCAGGCTACATCTTTCTCCTGTGCTGGATGCTTCCTGCCCTCAAAAGTCGGAATCCAAGTTATTCAGTTCTGGTACTCAGACTAGTTCTCCTTGCCCCTCATCTTACAGACGGCTTATTGTGGGACATTGTGATCATGTACATTAATACTTAATAAACTCCTTTTAAATATATTTTTATATATTATATATATTCTATTAGTTCTGTTCCTCTAAAAGAACCCTGACTAATACAGGAGGACACCTGTGTCATAGTTTCAAATTCTTTTCCATCATTTAAAATCCTAAAGACATGTTATGTTAAATTAAGTAATCTTAGGTTTTACACTGGAAATTAGGGTTACAAAAGGTCAAAATAGTAGTAAACATATGTAAATAAAACTACTAGATATAAGAGAAACAATTCCATATACAGGGTATATAACAAAAATAAGGTGTTTTTTTGATAAAGAAGTTTATTAAAAAGACATGATGATGTAGTTTTTGCTAAAGGAGAAAGAGCCCTTCCTCATCAGCAACAGAACAAGGCCTGATGGAGAAAGACTGTGTTCCATTAGCAGAAGCAGACTTTAAAAAGTGGATGATAAGAAACTTCTGGGAATTAAAAAGAACTTGTTCTAACCCAATGCAAAGAAACTAAGAACTTTGAAAAAAGCTTTGAAGAAATGTTAAAAATAACACATAATTTAGAGAGGAATATAAGTGAATTAATGGAGCTGAAAAATACAACACGAGAACTTCGC
>NW_016107366.1:4720381-4723438 GCF_001604975.1 Cebus imitator | reverse complement strand
TTATTTATTTATTTATTTATTGTTTTCATGTGAAATCTGTAACTCTTTTTTGCTCATGAGTTCATTCTTTTTAAACTTTTATTTTAGGTTCAGGTATACATGTGAAGGGTTTTTTTTGTACAGAATATTTCATCACCCAGGTATTAAATCCAGCACCAAATAGTTATCTTTTATGCTCCTCTCCCTCCTCCCGCAATTTATGCTCAAGTAGACCCCAGTGTCTTTTGCTCTCTTCTTTGTGTTCATAAGTTCTCATTATTTAGCTTCCACTTGTAAGTAAGAACATGTGATACTTGGTTTTCTATTCTTGTGTTAGTTTACTATTATAGACTCCAGGATCATCCATGTTCCCACAAAAGACATGATCTCATTCTTTTTTATGGTTGCATAGTATTCCACAGTATTTTTACCACATTTTCTTTATCCTGGCTGTCATTAATGAGCATTTAGGTAGACTCCATGTCTTTGAAATTGTTAAAATCATTGTGAATAGTACGGCAATGAACATTCATATGCGTGGGTCTTCATGGTAGAATGATTTATTTATATTCCTTTGGATAGATATCCAGTAATGGGATTGCTGGGTTGAATGACAGTTCTGCTTTTAGCTCTCTGAGTAATCACCATACTGTTTTCCACAACGGTTGAACTAATTGACATTCACATCAACAGTGTAAAAGTGTTCCACTTTGTCCACAACATTGCCAGCATCTGTTATTTTTTTTACTTTTAGTAATAGACACTCTGACTGGTATGAGATGGTATTTCATTGTGGAAATCAGTAACATTTTATTTATCAAAAATTAACAGCTTCAGAACAGATCTAAGTGTAACTTTTCCAAAAAACAGCAAACAGTACAGTGTAAAGCATCTCCTCCCTAAATGCAAACTTTCATTTTGTGATGCACTCCACCAAAGTTTTGGATAAACCTTGATGCAAAGGAAATTTTAAGTTGCATTCTGCTTAAAACAAAACAAAGCAAAACAAAACTTTTAAGAACTGAACAAGAATGACTACAATCATGAAAAAAAAAGGTAAGAGAAAGAAAGAAAATTTCAAGAAACAAAATTTTCTTCCAAGAAAGCACATCGCGTTGTTTATATACAACATGTACATACTCAAGAGTTTTAATTGTACTAAAGGCAACATTTTATACTTAAATTATAGATCCATGAAGGGAAAAAGTTTAATATACCAAAGATAATTTGTTATTTGATATACTTAATTTAAACATTTGGGGATATTTTTAAGGTTTCAAAAAAAAATTGGCACTAACAGTAGCTCTGTACAATAATATTTAAGGGAATAGGAAAATGAAAATGAAAACACCCTTACAGCATATTTTCACAAACTGTTCTAAAGACACCAAACTCATGCTCAGCTGCTTTTCCTTGCTGTAAAATAAGCCACCAGTAATTCTAAACCAGTCTAGAATGCATTATTTCTGGACCAAATATAAGCATGCATATTTGCAAAAGTGTTTTGCAATGGGTACTTGGCCTATATGTCCCCACAGCCATAAAAAAGAATGTGATCATATATTTTGCAGGAACAGGAATAAGTATCAAATAGCTAAGGAGAGACTAGAATTTATTTTTAAATTATGTGACTAACTTCCAATAATCCCTTATCACTAGAAGTACTGGCAAAATATCAGATATTAAGGATCAGATTTAATTATTTGGTATAAGCATGAAATTGTTGCTGAGAGCTTTCCAGGACTAGCACAAAGCATTAAGCAACTCAAGAAGCATGAGAGACAACAATGAAGTCTAGTGTACAATGCAAGGCAGGCAGGATGATAAGTTTTGTTTTATAGGAAAAGTCAGCACTAATAATATACTCCAGATAAACTATCACCTACTTGGATGTTTTTAACATTATAGCAAACTAAAATGTCAAGCTGCAAAATGACCAAACTTGTAACTTATAGATGGAACATTTTGCTGCATTTGTCATTACACTATAATTTATAGTGTACATCTGAGAACTCAGCACTATCTTGGCAAACAGACTAACTCCTCCCACCTGGGGGTAGGGGTGGAGCCCTTTTCTCCCCATCGATACTGAACCATACAATAAATCAGCGAAAGGTAAACAACAAGGTTACAATGTAATTCTATTATAAATTTTGCATTTGTTATTTGCAACATATACAAGTATATTTTTGGTATTGGAGCTATAAATTAATTTAGCAAGCTTCAAGCTCATAAATTTTAACTTTTCAAATAAGAAGTAACTTTTCAAATAAACTTTATGACTTTACGGCTATTTATTTTACTATCAAAATGTCCAAGGGACCCAATTCATTTTAATAATTACTGTATAATTCTTCTACATATCATTTGAAGAATTATTTGTGGACACAACTCAAGACTAAACTAAATCCAAACAGCATACATATGACCTAAGTTTTGAAGTTTTTCATCCCAGTTACCTGTCCTTCAACTTGCTACTTCCACTCGTGCTTTCATTTACTACATACAAACTATCAGATTTTTAAACTAGACTCTCTCCTCCAAGGCCTTATCAGATAACTTTGTAAATATGCATTTGCAGCCTTTAAGCATCAACATTTTAATCTGAGACTAAGGCCTAGAGCCACATTTCTTTTTAAAAGTTCAGCACTAAAAATTCATATTTCTGGGGCATTAGCCTAAAATGTACCTGAAAAATGAACCAAGTTTCAGATATTTCCATAAAGCTTAAAGCTCCAAACTAGAGTTCCAATATTTTTAAAAATATATCCAATGAAGACAAGACAACTGTATTTACTGCATCAACACTATTAAAGGATAAGCAACAGCAACAAAGGGACCTACTCATAATTTTTGAAGACCAAGATTTGCCCTGACAAAGTCTAAGAAAATGGTCAAAGCAATGAGATCCTAAATACCACTATCATAAAAATAATCAATTTCTATCTTTCTGTCTTCCTTCTGCTGCAAGAGGAACCAAAGAAGTCAAATAGATAATTGTTCTGTCTGAGCCAACAATGAAATCTTTAAGAACAGTCAAGTATGTTCCCTGTTGCTTGCTCAGGGCATTACATTATA
>NW_016107366.1:4717449-4718916 GCF_001604975.1 Cebus imitator | reverse complement strand
CTCAGCCTCCTGAGTAGCTGGGATTATAGGCACATGCCACCACACCCAGCTAATTTTTGTATTTTTGGTAGAGATGGGGTTTTGCCACATTGGCCAGTCTGGTCTCAAACTAATGGGCTCAAGTGATCTGCCCACCTCGGCCTCCCAAAGTGTTGAGATTACAGGCGTGAGCCACCATACTTGGCCATAAAAACCCAGTTTTGAAAGCTAAAATCCTCATGCTGTCTGGGGTGATGTCAGAGAAACATTCTAATGCAAACAGCAGTACCCCAAAGAGTTCCATAATAAAATAGAAGTGGTTTATATAGGATCATACTACCTGGGAAGTACAAGGAGGGACACTCATGTGCAGGAAGCCTCTTTTCCCCTAGAAATGACTCTGGAACTATGTGAGGAACTGCTGGATTCTACAGTGCCCAATAAATAGCTTTCACTTGCCTTACAAAGAGCTGCTTGGTTTGCGGATGGCAGTGCCAAAGTTAATTGATAACACCCTGATTGGAAGGCTGCTATTTTGTCTGATTAAAGAAGAGTCAAGACAAAAACACCGAAAGCAATTACAGCAGAAGCCAAAACTGACAAATGGAATCTAATTAAAGAGCTTCTGCTCAGCAAAAGAAACCTTGTGTGATAGTTAATATTCAGTGTCAACTTGATTAGATTGAAGGATGCAAAGTATTGTTCTTGGGTGTGTTCTTGAGGGTGTTGCTGAAGATGAACATTTCAGTCATGGACTGGGAGAGAGAGACCCCCTGTCAGTGTGGGTGAGCCCCATCCAATCAGCTGCCAGCAGGGCTAGAATAAAGCAGGCAGGAGGTGGGAGAAGCTGACTTGCTGAGTCTTCTGGTCTTCATCTCTCTCCTATGCTGAATGCTTCCTGTCCGCGAACATCAGGCTCCAAGTTCTTCAGCTTTTGGACTCTTGAGCTTACACCAGTGGTGTGCCAGGTGCTCTTGGGCCTTTAGCCACAGACTGAAGGCTGCACCGTTGGCTTCCCTACTTTTGAGGTTTTGGAACTTGAACTGATGCACTACTGGCTTCCTTGCTCCTCAATTTGCAGATGACCTATCGTGGGACTTCACCTTGTGATAATGTAAGTCAATTCACCTTAATAAACTCCCTTTCATATATACATATATCCTGTTCTGTCCCTCTAGAGAACCTTGACTAATATACCTTTCTTCTTATGTGCTATGGTTTATAACAATTGAATAGAATATACTTTTGTGAGAAAAATTCACCTTTCTACCAGAATTCTCTAAAATTTGGAAACTATTTGTATTCTTATTTTATGGAAATATCGTTAATTACATAAATTCAATAAGAATATGTTTTCTAACAGGACACATTGGAGCCACTGGTTATTTTGCCAAAGCTCTGACTGAAATGGTACATTTTCAAATATGATCTTACTTCTTTGAGAAATTGAGGTTGACTTTATGGAGCTGATTAAAAAAAAAAAAAAAA